>NC_134518.1:37455866-37690866 GCF_027942865.1 Odontesthes bonariensis
ACACAGAACTGAATCCTGATTGGACCCGGTTCCGGTCCGCCTGCTTCTCTTTCAGTTCTGACAGTTTCAGGGTGAATCGGAGGCCCAGAAGCTGCAGTACCCGGTTCTGCCCACTGGGGGGCGCCCTCGCCCCGTGGCCCGGACCCTCCCGCTGCAGCCGGGGAACAAAGTTCCGGCTCAGCGCAGGTTCTGATGAACCCAAAAGGTTCTGAACCACGACCTGCCTCAGGGTTTCCAGGACGGATTCAAGGGGATCCAAGGGTTTCCAGGACGTCCTTGTGTTTTCAGTGGGTTTCAAGGAAAGGTCCTAATGGGTCCAAGGGAGGTTCTGCTGGTATTTAAGGAGTTCTGGAGGATCTGAAAGAGGTTCTGTGGGCTGGGTCTGAAGCGGGCTTTGATCAAGATTTAGATCATTTCAGGGGGCCTTTGGTCCTGGAAACATTTTCCAGGATCTTCTGAGAGGTTTAAGGAGGTTAAAGGGTTCTTTCTCCAGGAGTTTCCAGGACCTGAACTGTGTTCAAGGCCTTTCCAGGAGGCTCCAGGTGGGTTTCCAGAGCTCCAACATGGCGGATGAACCCTCAGAGTTTATGAGTGTTTATGATGACAAACATTAAAGCTGACGACGTGCACGCGCCTGTTTTCTAACCTTCTTCTTCGTGTTCGCAGCGTCTCGTTGACTTTTTCTCCTCTTTTTATTTATTTATTTTATTTTCCAGGCTTTTTTCCAGACGTGTGTGCGTCCCAGGAGGCCGGCGGCGCGCTGAAGGAGGATAAATATTTAATCAGCCGCGCGCGAGCTTCTGCTTAATTAGAGAAATTCTGCTGGAAAAGACACAAGAAAACCTCCAAAAATCTCATTTTTATTATTGTTGTTCTGTTTATTCCGGATTTAAAAAAATAAAGCTGGCACGAGACATGGAGGGGGGGGGCACTGCGCCATATGTCCGCGCGCACAGAGGCGCAAAGTGGTGCCAAACCTGCGTCAATCAGGCTGAACGGCGGCTGGAGGAGACATTATTCCATCTGAACGGGTTTGGTTCTGGAGACCCGACCCGGACTCACGCACCACCGTGAGACAGCTCGGCACATTTTTTAAATATTATATCATGCAAAAACACTTTTTTTTTTGCTCAAGGATGCATTATTTTAGTGACCATTTAATTTATTTTCTAGCATTTGTTTTTGTTTTAACTCTTTACTCCCAAAATCAATGTTGAGTTATCTTCAGTATCTGTCTCAGGCTCTCTGTTATCCCCGTCGAGCCGCAGCCTTTTGAAATGAAGAGGTCCAAATTGAATGTTGTAGGGGAAACACTACTCAAAGCAAAACTAATACGGCTCCAAAATTTATAAATGTACTAGTTCGCCTCAATTAGAATAGAATATTAGTACTTTATTCATCCCAGCCGGGAAATTACTTCGCAGTTGCAGCATACAGACAAGTAAGAATAAAAATAAAAATAAAAATAAAAATAAAAATAAAAATAAAAATAAGAATAAAACTAAGAATAAGAATAAGAATAAAAGTAAGAATAAAAATAAAAATAAAAATAAAAATAAAAATAAAAATAAGAATAAAAATAAAAATAAGAATAAGAATAAGAATAAAAGTAAGAATAAAAATAAGAATAAAAATAAAAATAAAAATAAAAGTAAGAATAAAAATAAGAATAAAAATAAAAATAAAAATAAGAATAAGAATAAGAATAAGAATAAAAATAATTAGTGATAAATTAAGTGCCTCTGTGAGCACTGGGGGGGCTGAGCCCCTCTAAAGACCAGATCCTAAAACCGCCCCTGGTGTCCACAAGTGTCCATCCTGGAGTGCGCGTGTCCGTCACTGGAGTGCGCGTGTAACTTTTATTTCTCGCAGCGCACGCCACCGAACACGCGGAAAGCCTTATTTGGCGCGCGCTTTGAACAACAATGACGCAACGCGGGAGCTCAGCCAATGAGGGCGCCGGAGGTGCGACCACTATGCAAATGAGCCTGCCCTTATTTGGAGGTGTCCCCGCCCCCTTGCTGCTCCACGCTGGGGCCCCCGGGGACTCCGGAGCCCCGGACCCCGGGAGAAGGAGCTTCTCCGCCGGGACGGAGGAGCCATAAAGAGCCGGGGAGGGAGGGGATGAGGGGATGAGATTTCTCGCTGCCCAATCCCGCTTCTCCCGCGGGAGCCGCAGCCTTCCACGGTCCGTCCCTCCCT
Source organism: Odontesthes bonariensis (assembly GCF_027942865.1). Lineage (NCBI taxonomy): Eukaryota > Metazoa > Chordata > Actinopteri > Atheriniformes > Atherinopsidae > Odontesthes > Odontesthes bonariensis. The sequence continues at coordinate 37,458,069 of NC_134518.1, forward strand.
CTTGTTTGCTAATCATTTCATTTTACTCCTTTTTGAAGCGCTGGCTGGTTTTTTTTATCCACACTTTTCATTTCTCCTCAATCCGCGGCTGCTCGCCTCCCTCTGATCCCCGGCTCTGCGGCTCTGATCCCCGGCTCTGATCCCCGGCTCTCCCGGCTCTCCGCGCCCCGTCCTCCCGGCTCTCAGGCTCTCTCTGCGGATCCCCGCTCCGGTTCTCCTCCTCCTCCAGCGGCTCCTCCTGTGAGATGCTCCCCCAGCTCCGCGCTCCTCTCTCCGCCTTCCTCTAACTTCAGAGACGCCGTTTGTTTTTTGGAAGCAGCCAGCCCGGGCTGGGATCTAAAAGCAACCCCGGAGAAGCCCAGAGGAATCCGGGGCTCTTCTCTGGATCAGGACCCGGTACTTTGGGGAAGCTCGCCCGTGCGCCCCCCCTCCTCCTCCCCTCCTTCCTCCTCCTCCTCCTCCTCCTCCTCCTCATCACTCCTCTTTTCTCCACCTTAATCCAGGTGGCCCTTTTGGCTTTTCTGACTGGCTGGTACAGGGAGGATTATTCTTCATCTTCTTTCGTGTTTTTGCTGAAGACAAAAGCTCCCAGAAGGACGCTTTGATGTTCTCCATCCAGGACAGCCTCCCCCGGGGGGCCCTGACCATGAAGGAGGAGCCGCTCCCCACCGGCATGACCCCGGTCCGCTCCTGGATGCAGGGCGCGGGGATTTTGGACGCGAACACGGCGGCCCAGAGGTAAAAAAAATGTTCCGTTCATCTTAGAAAAACTCCAGCTCCGTGTTTCCGTCCCGCAGGTTCCGCTCAGGCTGCAGCCCAAAAAACACGCAAAGCGGCGGTTTAAAGTCAGAACCGAGTCAGCCGGGTCCGGGTCCGGGACCAGCCGCAGCTGCTCGGGGAAAAATAAAACCAGAAAAGACCCAAAAACAGCAAGAAAACGAGGAAAAACCGGATCTGAGCGCAAAAACTTTACGCAAACAGCAAAATCTCAGAAGAAATTTCTTTAAAAAGAATCAAATTCACAACCAAGAAAAGCAAATAATTTGTATTAAAACAAAAAAACAAAAGAAGAATTTTATCTTCAGAAATGCAGAACCCGAACCGGCAGCGCGGAGAGCCGCCTCCTCACGCCGCCTTTCAGCTCCTCTCGGGCGGATTCGGCTCCACGAGCTTCCCGGTGCGCGCGGAGCTCCGTGAGAATGATTAAAAAGAAAAAGATTAAACAATTAAAATAAAAACTACAATTTAATTAAAAGACTTTTTATTAAAAAAAAAAAATAAACGGAAGTTTTTAAACCAAACGCGGCGGCTTGAATTCCGACAAAGTGAAATTAATCGATAATTCTTCACGCGCGCGCCACTGAGGGACGAAAAGAAGCTTTAAAAAGATCAGAATTAAATAACTTCACTTTGATCAGAATGATTCCAACATTTTTAATCTTTAAAAACACAAATTAAAGCAGAAAAATAAAAACGTTCAAATCAAAAACGAATTTTTTTCAAGTTAAATTTCAGAATGAAATAAAATAAGAATTTAATTTGTTATAAAAACCCACATTTTATCTGGATGCTTTACAGCCGGTTCAGATGTCTCAGTGTTTGGGATCTGCTGCAGGTTGAATGAATGAATAAAAACGGATGGAGCTGAATCTGCTCCGTCATTTCCAAACATTTCAGCACTTTCAGCAACAGATTTTGAGTCTGAAAGCTGTTAAATGTGCGGTTAGTTCAGACGCTTTGGAGCCTGATTTAATGCAGTGAAGCCCTGATATCACTCTGCAGATGTTAGTCTGCATCACAAATAAAACCTGAGCTCAGAAAAATGTTTAAGATGTTGTGAATAATTCTGTTCACACGTCTGCAAGCTGAGAATTTTAAACATATTTAATTAAAATTAGAGAAATAAATTGAAATTAAAATCGCAGCCGCTGAAATAAAACGTGTAAAAGTGTCAGAATGACGGCGGGTGTGTGTGCGAGTGTGTGAACACGTGAAACTCTTTCTGCTCAACATGTTTGTTGGACTAAAATCTCACATCAGCCTCTGAGGACGTGACCGATCCGGCTGCAACAAACAGAATCTCAGCCCCAAAAAACACAGAATCTCAGCCCCACAAACACAGAATCTCAGCCCAAAAAACACAGAATCTCAGCCCAAAAAACACAGAATCTCAGCCCCAAAAACACAGAATCTCAGCCCAACAAACACAGAATCTCAGCCCCAAAAAACACAGAATCTCAGCCCCAAAAACACAGAATCTCAGCCCCAAAAACACAGAATCTCAGCCCCAAAAACACAGAATCTCAGCCCAAAAAACACAGAATCTCAGCCCCACAAACACAGAATCTCAGCCCAACAAACACAGAATCTCAGCCCAAAAAACACAGCAGGTGAATCAGGGAAAGTGTCAGGATGCGAGGAGCTTCAGGAAGCTGCAGATCTGAGCTTTAGAAGGCCGTCCGGCACCGATGGCAACGTTAACGTGACCCTCTGTGGCTTTTTTAAAGCTTCAGGACAGAAAAGCAGACTGAGCTGAGGCTGAAACTCTTCAGAAACAGCTGAGATATAAACTGAGATATAAACTGAGATATAAACTCAGATATAAACTGAGATATAAACTCAGATATAAACTCAGATATAAACTGAGATGCAGCTCAGGTGTCTGAGCCTCAGGTGCGTCTCGGCGCTGCCGGCTGAATACTGAAGAAAGCTGAAGGTTTGGTTCATAAATGTCACGAATCTGCCTCAGAAGGGTTTGACGGCAGCTTCCCGTAGAAACGCAGAGGAGGAAAAAATGTCATCAGGGAGCAAAAAACATCCAGAACCGAGCAGAGAAATCAGAATTAAACCCAGGAGATAAATGTGTGTAAATACCAGTTAAGGTGAAGAATCAGTCTGAAAAAATGCTTTTTATTCACAGAAAAACGAGCTTTAAAATCATTTGTTATAACAGCCGTCACATCGGGTCCGTTTGCTGGTTCTGGGACGCAGAAACGATCGTCACCAGAGGTCAAACTGTCCGTTTTACATGTTCTGAGCGCGCTCAGTGCGGCGTCCGTCTGTAACCGAGAGGACCAGCGTGGTCTCAGACGTTTTACTGTCAACCTTTAACTCAGAGACGAGCAACACACAGGGCAGAGAGCTGATTTTAGTCTGATTTTAGTCTGATTTTAGTCTGATTTTAGTCTGATGTTACAGAGAAAAAGTCTGATTTTAGAGATAAAAAGTCTGATTTTACAGAGTTAAAGTCTGATTTTAGAGGTAAAAAGTGTGATTTTACAGAGTTAAAGTCTGATTTTAGAGGTAAAAACATGAGAATCTTCAGCTGAAGTCTGACACTCGAGCAGAAAACACGAGCTTCATGTTCACAGGTTTTACTGATGAGACTTTGAGTGAAATCTGCATGAAAAGCAGCTCACAGATGATCCTTTTGGGGGAAATCGTCCTCGCCGCCTCACCGCTCTGCGTCCATAAACGTTTAACCCCCCCGACAGAACAAATCCTCTCATTTCCCAACTTTGTAAGTGCCCTTAAACACCTCGTAAAGAGTGCATCAGATCTGCTGAGTTCAGAGCTGTGCACGTGCACGTGCACGTGATTATTTCAAGGTGCTTCGGAGTGGAAGTTGTAGATTCTTTCAGAGGAGAAACTGAGAAGGAGCATATGTGGACCGCAGGATCCGGTTTGTGTTCAGGACCGGTTCTCAGTTCTCAGTGGGAGAAAGAACCGTGTTTTCTGTGCTAAAATAATTCAGAAATGATGGGAATCAGTTTGTCTTTGGGTGGATTTAACACAGAAATTATTTTAAAACTGACTGAAGTCCTCCTCTAAAGGGAAATTACAAAGTTTAAAGTCATTATTTTATCGTTTAATTTACAGTTTTGACTCACTGAGAATGTTTTATTCCATCAGTTCTGAGCATAAAGTTTGTCTTAAATTAAATTAAATGAACATTTTGCAGCGAGAGAACCGGAAGGTTCCGGGTCCAGAACCCTGATCCGAGTCCCGCTGCTTCAATTTTACACCGAATCTTTGCTTTTATGCTAAATATTGATCATGTGACCTCTCTGGGCCTCAGTTATTTACATGAAACCCACTCAGGAGCATCTGACAGGGGCCCGTACGGCTCATCCGGGGCCCCGTACGGCTCATCTGGGGCCCCGTACGGCTCATCTGGGGCCCCGTACGACTCATCTGGTCCCCGTACGGCTCATCTGGGGCCCTGTACGACTCATCTGATCTTCGTACGGGGCCCCGTACGGCTCATGCGGGGCCCCGTACGGCTCATCCGGTCCCCGTATGGCTCATGCGGTCCCCGTATGGCTCATGCGGGGCCCCGTACGGCTCATCTGGTCCCCGCACGGCTCATCCGGTCCCCGTATGGCTCATGCGGGGCCCCGTACGGCTCATCTGGTCCCCGTATGGCTCATGCGGGGCCCCGTACGGCTCATCTGGTCCCCGTACGGCTCATGCGGTCCCCGTATGGCTCATGCGGGGCCCCGTACGGCTCATGCGGGGCCCCGTACGGCTCATCTGGTCCCCGTACGGCTCATCTGGTCCCCGTACGGCTCATCTGGTCCCCGTACGGCTCATGCGGGGCCCCGTACAGCTCATCTGGTCCCCGTACGGCTCATCTGGTCCCCGTACGGCTCATCTGGTCCCCGTATGGCTCATGCGGGGCCCCGTACAGCTCATCCGGTCCCCGTACGGCTCATGCGGGGCCCCGTACGGCTCATGCGGGGCCCCGTACGGCTCATCTGGTCCCCGTACGGCTCATGCGGAGCCCCGTACGGCTCATGCGGGGCCCCGTACGGCTCATCCAGTCCCCGTACGGCTCATCCGGTCCCCGTACGGCTCATCTGGTCCCCGTACGGCTCATGCGGGGCCCCGTACGGCTCATGCGGGGCCCCGTACGGCTCATGCGGGGCCCCGTACGGCTCATCTGGTCCCCGTACGGCGCATGCGGGGCCCCGTACGGCTCATCTGGTCCCCGTACGGCTCATGCGGGGCCCCGTACGGCTCATGCGGGGCCCCGTACGGCTCATCTGGTCCCCGTACGGCTCATGCGGGGCCCCGTACGGCTTATGCGGGGCCCCGTACGGCTCAAAGTTCGGCTCATAGGCGGCTGGAGTTGAAGGAAAGAGTTGGAACACTGGAGCTGTGAGCTGATCAATAACCGATCGGCTGCATTAACCCTGAAACGTCGCTGCTGATCAGATTTATTGATGAACAGAGTTTCATCATAAATGTTTTTATTGTTGTTATCAGAGCAAAACAGTCCGAGAACGAGTCTTTCTGAGGATTATTATCTTAAACTGGAGATAAAAAACAACCTCAGCAGCTCGAACTCTGACAGTTGGAGCTGCTGAGTATCTCCCAGTTAAATATCTCCTGCTGATATATTTAAATCCTTCTGGATCAATCAGAGGTTTTCTGTTTGAGACGAGCTTCTTCTTCTTTTAAAGATGCTGAAGTGATAATAAATGATCATCTGTTTGATTCTCTCTGTGTGAAGAAGCAGCCTGATGGTTTCTGCTTTCTCTGGTTTGGATGAAGTTCTGTCGGTCGCTTCAGAGCTCCTGCTGCCACAGAAATGTTTCAGGGAGGATTTATGGAACCGAGCTGCAGGTTCAGATCGTTCAGAGGGAAACTAGTGACAAAATAAAAACCTCAAAATAATAAAAACGCAACTAAAACTATCATTAATGTTATTTAAGGTTTATTTAACAGACACAAAGAGCTGATTCTCAGAATCTTCAGAACCAGAATCTGAAGCATCATCACTCAGTGAAAGCTGCTCCATCAGCTTCCTTTAATGACCCGTCTTAAAGGGACAGTTTTCCTCCTTAAAGGGACAGTTCGCCTCTTTAAAGGGACAGTTCCCCTCTTTTGACATGAAGCTGTGTAACATCCCATATCAGCAGCATCATTTCTGAACATCTTCTTACCCCCTGCTGCGTCCTGTGAGCAGAGTTCCAGCCTCGTTTTGGTGTTGATGAAGGTAGTCCGGCTAGTTGGCTGGGGTTTAAAAAATAAAGCGTTTTGCTTCTCAGAACAATATGCGTTCAACAGAGTAATACATTTGCATCACAAAATGGTTCTCCAGGAAAAAGTCAGAGCTCACAATCTCTTGGCCCTATTTTCTCTCCCTTCGTATCACTGTGAATGTGAGTTACTGATCTTTTCCTGGTCTCTTCCTGAGAAACATTTGCTAACCTTATGGATGATTCTCTGATGGAGTTTGGCCCAAAGCGGTGAGCCCCGACCCGTCCTTGTTGGAGAGGCTGAACCTTTGCTGGATGCTGCTGTTACACCCTCACCTGTCACTTTCTGTGTTTCTGTGACTGCAGAACAACTTTCACTGAGCGCTGCTGCAGGTTCTACGTTCAGTTCTGAGGCTGAAAACAGTTTCTCTGGACTTTTGTCTGTTGAATAAAAGTTCAAACTAATTAACTAATTACTCATTTAAGTTTTTATTGCATTTTATAAAACTTTTCTTGAAATGAGAAAACAAAAAGAAACAATCATTTTATTTATGGAGAGACAAACACGTCTAATTATCTTCATCACAAACAGATTTATGTCGCCCAGAATTCTTCTTGGATTTTTCATTTAATGCGTTTAAAAGTGACATTTTACAGTTTGTAGCTTTTTATTGTATAAAGTTTAATTTTGTGCGTAAAGATAAAACCCATAAACACATAAAAAAAACACTCCATGCCATACTTTGATAACTGAGCCGTGTGTTTATCGGGGCTGCATCACGTCAGAACTGGTGTCTTCACATTCAAAATGTCATCAGTGATGTCACCGTTTAAAGGGTTAATGCTAAGCGTTGCTAAGCGTTAGCAAGCTGCAGTATGTGGGTGACCAGTAGGGGGCAGTGTAGGCCGGATGTGACAGGATGTGAGGTCGGTGGAGGTAAAAATGCTCGGGTCTTTGATAAATATGCTCATAGCTGGTGAGAGATCGGTATTATTTTGGAAAAATGTTGTAAAAACGGAGCAGGGAAAGGTCCCGAGTCAGCCGGTGCGCCCCCTAGTGGAACGATCTGGTAACGGGCGTAGTTACGCAGGAAGTACGTGAAGAATTACGCATCGGACGGAGAATGTTGCTGACATAAATGTGTGATTAAAAAGCAGGAACATTCCTCAGTTTTTATTACAGAAACACGTTCACCGACCATTACGGCAACAACCCAGGGACAAAAAGCGTCAAGTATAAGTCAAGTATTCCAGAGGCACCAACTCAAACAGGACTTTATGCCATCCCTTAACATTTGGTTCCTTATTGCTAATCCACTGCAATAAAATATTCTTCCTCGCTGCAAATGTAAGAACACAAAACAGTCTTTGATCTGTTAACCTTTCACCTTTAGCAGGAAGAACTAATATAAGAGACAGTGGGTCCATCCCCAGCTTTAATCCCAGCATCTTTTCAATTTCTGTTAAGACTAATTGGCTTTTCCAACGGATGTTTCCACGTTTAAAACCTGCTGAAAGCCGCCAGCTTTGGTGTAAACACTTGGTGTAGGCACTTTTACCTGGATGAGGGTGTTTGAAGGCGTTTCAGGCGTAAAACCGACTGCAGCTGGGATCCAGAAAAGGTGTTGAAGTAGCTGCACTGGAAAAAAATCAAAGTCTTACCAAGTATATTTGTCTCATTTCTAGTCAAAATATCTCATTACACTTGATATCAGACACAACTGCCTAACAAGCACCATTTCAGCCAGATATAGGGACTTGTTTGAAGACAATACATCTGGAATATCTTGTTAAATGAAAAAGTCTTGAAAACAAATTGTTTTGAGTCGGATTTCATATGAAACAAGCTTTTTTTTATATATATATTTGAAGAGGTTTTTAAGCTAATTTCAAGATCACTTTTATCTCAAAAGTCCTAAATATCACATTTTATTTCAAGAAATCTTGACAAGCCGATTTTCACTAGTTCCATTGGCAGATTTTTTTGCTTATTTTAAGCAAAAACTTCTTTTATTTGTTGTTTTTCTTACTTATTTATGGAGGGGCATTTTTGCCAGTGTGAGATGTTTTTAGTTGGTTGTTTGTGGGTGGATCCGCCTGTTTGTTGGTGGATCCGCCCGTTTGTTGGTGGATCCGACTGTTTGTTGGTGGATCCGCCCGTTTGTTGGTAGATCCGCCCGTTTGTTGGTGGATCCGCCCGTTTGTTGGTGGATCCGACTGTTTGTTGGTGGATCCGCCCGTTTGTTGGTGGATCCGCCCGTTTGTTGGTGGATCCGCCCGTTTGTTGGTGGATCCGCCCGTTTGTTGGTGGATCCGCCCGTTTGTTGGTGGATCCGCCCGTTTGTTGGTGGATCCGCCTGTTTGTTGGTGGATCCGCCCGTTTGTTGGTAGATCCGCCTGTTTGTTGGTGGATCCGCCTGTTTGTTGGTGGATCCGCCTGTTTGTTGGTGGATCCGCCTGTTTGTTGGTGGATCCGCCTGTTTGTTGGTAGATCCGCCTGTTTGTTGGTAGCTCCGCCTGTTTGTTGGTGGATCCGCCCGTTTGTTGGTGGATCCGCCCGTTTGTTGGTAGATCCGCCTGTTTGTTGGTGGATCCGCCTGTTTGTTGGTAGATCCGCCTGTTTGTTGGTAGCTCCGCCTGTTTGTTGGTGGATCCGCCTGTTTGATGGTGGATCCGCCTGTTTGTTGGTAGATCCGCCTGTTTGTTGGTGGATCCGCCCGTTTGTTGGTAGATCCGCCTGTTTGTTGGTAGATCCGCCTGTTTGTTGGTGGATCCGCCTGTTTGTTGGTAGCTCCGCCTGTTTGTTGGTAGCTCCGACTGTTTGTTGGTGGATCCGCCCGTTTGTTGGTAGATCCGCCCGTTTGTTGGTAGATCCGCCCGTTTGTTGGTAGATCCGCCTGTTTGTTGGTGGATCCGCCCGTTTGTTGGTGGATCCGCCTGTTTGTTGGTAGCTCCGCCTGTTTGTTGGTGGATCCGCCTGTTTGTTGGTGGATCCGCCTGTTTGATGGTGGATCCGCCTGTTTGTTGGTAGCTCCGCCTGTTTGATGGTGGATCCGCCTGTTTGTTGGTAGCTCCGCCTGTTTGTTGGTGGATCCGCCTGTTTGTTGGTGGATCCGCCTGTTTGTTGGTAGCTCCGCCTGTTTGTTGGTGGATCCGCCTGTTTGATGGTGGATCCGCCTGTTTGTTGGTAGCTCCGCCTGTTTGTTGGTAGCTCCGCCTGTTTGTTGGTAGCTCCACCTGTTTGTTGGTAGATCCGCCCGTTTGTTGGTAGATCCGCCTGTTTGTTGGTGGATCCGCCCGTTTGTTGGTGGATCCGCCTGTTTGTTGGTAGATCCGCCCGTTTGTTGGTAGATCCGCCCGTTTGTTGGTGGATCCGCCCGTTTGTTGGTGGATCCGCCCGTTTGTTGGTGGATCCGACTGTTTGTTGGTGGATCCGCCCGTTTGTTGGTGGATCCGCCCGTTTGTTGGTGGATCCGCCTGTTTGTTGGTGGATCCGCCCGTTTGTTGGTAGATCCGCCTGTTTGTTGGTGGATCCGCCTGTTTGTTGGTGGATCCGCCTGTTTGTTGGTGGATCCGCCTGTTTGTTGGTGGATCCGCCTGTTTGTTGGTAGATCCGCCTGTTTGTTGGTAGCTCCGCCTGTTTGTTGGTGGATCCGCCTGTTTGATGGTGGATCCGCCTGTTTGTTGGTAGCTCCGCCTGTTTGTTGGTGGATCCGCCTGTTTGTTGGTGGATCCGCCCGTTTGTTGGTAGATCCGCCTGTTTGTTGGTAGCTCCGCCTGTTTGTTGGTGGATCCGCCTGTTTGATGGTGGATCCGCCTGTTTGTTGGTAGATCCGCCTGTTTGTTGGTGGATCCGCCCGTTTGTTGGTAGATCCGCCTGTTTGTTGGTAGATCCGCCTGTTTGTTGGTGGATCCGCCTGTTTGTTGGTAGCTCCGCCTGTTTGTTGGTGGATCCGCCTGTTTGTTGGTAGATCCGCCTGTTTGTTGGTGGATCCGCCTGTTTGTTGGTAGCTCCGACTGTTTGTTGGTGGATCCGCCCGTTTGTTGGTAGATCCGCCCGTTTGTTGGTAGATCCGCCCGTTTGTTGGTGGATCCGCCTGTTTGTTGGTAGCTCCGCCTGTTTGTTGGTGGATCCGCCTGTTTGTTGGTGGATCCGCCTGTTTGATGGTGGATCCGCCTGTTTGTTGGTAGCTCCGCCTGTTTGTTGGTGGATCCGCCTGTTTGTTGGTAGCTCCGCCTGTTTGTTGGTAGCTCCGCCTGTTTGTTGGTGGATCCGCCTGTTTGATGGTGGATCCGCCTGTTTGTTGGTAGCTCCGCCTGTTTGTTGGTGGATCCGCCTGTTTGTTGGTGGATCCGCCTGTTTGTTGGTAGCTCCGCCTGTTTGTTGGTAGCTCCGCCTGTTTGTTGGTAGCTCCGCCTGTTTGTTGGTGGATCCGCCTGTTTGTTGGTGGATCCGCCCGTTTGTTGGTGGATCCGCCCGTTTGTTGGTAGATCCGCCCGTTTGTTGGTGGATCCGCCTGTTTGTTGGTAGATCCGCCTGTTTGTTGGTGGATCCGCCTGTTTGTTGGTGGATCCGCCTGTTTGTTGGTAGCTCCGCCTGTTTGTTGGTGGATCCGCCTGTTTGTTGGTGTATCCGCCTGTTTGTTGGTAGATCCGCCTGTTTGTTGGTAGATCCGCCTGTTTGTTGGTGGATCCGCCTGTTTGTTGGTGGGTCCGCCTGTTTGTTGGTGGATCCGCCTGTTTGTTGGTGGATCCGCCTGTTTGTTGGTAGCTCCGCCTGTTTGTTGGTGGATCCGCCTGTTTGTTGGTGGATCCGCCTGTTTGTTGGTAGATCCGCCTGTTTGTTGGTAGATCCGCCTGTTTGTTGGTGGATCCGCCTGTTTGTTGGTGGATCCGCCTGTTTGTTGGTGGATCCGCCTGTTTGTTGGTGGGTCCGCCTGTTTGTTGGTAGATCCGCCTGTTTGTTGGTGGATCCGCCTGTTTGTTGGTGGATCCGCCTGTTTGTTGGTAGCTCCGCCTGTTTGTTGGTGGATCCGCCTGTTTGTTGGTAGATCCGCCTGTTTGTTGGTGGATCCGCCTGTTTGTTGGTGGATCCGCCTGTTTGTTGGTAGCTCCGCCTGTTTGTTGGTGGGTCCGCCTGTTTGTTGGTAGCTCCGCCTGTTTGTTGGTAGATCCGCCTGTTTGTTGGTAGCTCCGCCTGTTTGTTGGTGGGTCCGCCTGTTTGTTGGTAGCTCCGCCTGTTTGTTGGTGGATCCGCCTGTTTGTTGGTAGCTCCGCCTGTTTGTTGGTGGATCCGCCTGTTTGTTGGTAGCTCCGCCTGTTTGTTGGTAGATCCGCCTGTTTGTTGGTAGCTCCGCCTGTTTGTTGGTGGGTCCGCCTGTTTGTTGGTAGATCCGCCTGTTTGTTGGTGGATCCGCCCGTTTGTTGGTGGATCCGCCCGTTTGTTGGTAGATCCGCCTGTTTGTTGGTGGGTCCGCCTGTTTGTTGGTAGATCCGCCTGTTTGTTGGTGGATCCGCCTGTTTGTTGGTGGATCCGCCTGTTTGTTGGTAGCTCCGCCTGTTTGTTGGTGGATCCGCCTGTTTGTTGGTGGATCCGCCTGTTTGTTGGTAGCTCCGCCTGTTTGTTGGTAGATCCGCCCGTTTGTTGGTGGATCTGCCTGTTTGTTGGTGGATCCGCCTGTTTGTTGGTGGATCCGCCCGTTTGTTGGTAGATCCGCCTGTTTGTTGGTAGATCCGCCTGTTTGTTGGTAGCTCCGCCTGTTTGTTGGTAGATCCGCCTGTTTGTTGGTGGATCTGCCTGTTTGTTGGTAGATCCGCCTGTTTGTTGGTGGATCCGCCTGTTTGTTGGTAGATCCGCCTGTTTGTTGGTGGATCCGCCTGTTTGTTGGTAGATCCGCCTGTTTGTTGGTAGATCCGCCTGTTTGTTGGTGGATCCGCCTGTTTGTTGGTAGATCCGCCTGTTTGTTGGTAGATCCGCCCGTTTGTTGGTAGATCCGCCTGTTTGTTGGTAGATCCGCCTGTTTGTTGGTGGATCCGCCTGTTTGTTGGTAGATCCGCCTGTTTGTTGGTGGATCCGTCTGTTTGTTGGTGGATCCGCCCGTTTGTTGGTAGATCCGCCTGTTTGTTGGTGGATCCGCCTGTTTGTTGGTGGATCCGCCTGTTTGTTGGTGGATCCGTCTGTTTGTTGGTGGATCCGTCTGTTTGTTGGTAGATCCGCCTGTTTGTTGGTAGATCCGCCTGTTTGTTGGTGGATCCGCCTGTTTGTGCGAGTAAACATCTAATTTAACCTGCAGAACAAACACGTCTGTGAAATCTTTTTACACTCAGACGTTCACACGCTGAACGCACTAATTAGCGCACACACGCGGTGGCGGTCGCAGTGCGAGCGCGTGCAGAAGTGCCTCAGTCCGCAGACTAATTTGTTGGTAATTGCAGCATGACAGGAGCAGCCAGTCCGGCATCGAGCCGCCGTCTCCCCGAGCCACTCGTCCTAATTAGGAACGACACACGCTATTAAGGTGCACAAATGGAAATCAGTCGGGGGGCGTTTCCTCCCGACGGCGCCGCCACAGTGCTCCCAGCATGCATTTCTCAGGGCGTCAGCGTCCCCGACAGGAAAGAGAAGGAAAAAAGACAGTTTGGTTTGTAATCTGATTACTTTTTAAGACTTTTTCTAACAAAGAAAACTCTTTTTTATTGATCCGATGATTCATCTACTCATTAGTTAATCAGCAGTTAGTTATTTTAGTTATAATTAGTTAATTAAGACCATAAACTCATAGAATTATTTCCATCTATTTTGAGCCTGTTTGATTATAATTAGGGCTGGGCGAGTTAACTCGTTATTATCGCGTTAACTTGTTAATTATTTAACGCCGATAAATATTTTATCACGCATTAACGCAGGTACGCCGTGCTCAGAGCTGCTGTGTTAGCATGCTAACGTGCTAACCGGGACCTGACCGCGGTAAACACCGCGCTGACCCTCCGTCTGCTCGGGACGGGCTGGCTTCCATCAGTTTCTGTCGCCCGCGGTGTCAATTCTGATGAGATTAACGCCGCTCAGACTCTGGATGTCAGAGCGAGTTTCCCACTGAATCAGATTTAAACATCCATCGTTTATTTGATTAACATCCTGGCAGCCGGTCAGCCCGTGTGTGAGCGCGTTAATGTCAGAGCGTGTGCGCCGTACGGCTCATTAGGCCGCCGTGCGTCCGTGTGTGAGGCCGCGGCGGCGGTTAAAGACTCAAACGGCGGTCACACTCTGTCTCCTGTTTGATTAATGCCACCGTGTGTGTGTGAATGTGAGCATCCAGCTCTGAGCAGCCACTCTGTGGAGGATTTCAGACTTACTCAGCTCACAGATCTGATGGTGGAGCTTTAACCGGAGGGTCCCTCAGGGCCCCGGGGCTCCGGGGGACAAGAGGCCCCGGTGGCCTGAGCTTCAGTTTGAAACGCTGGTTGTTGTTAAGTCAGTCACGTGAACTCACACCGTCTCCAAGGCAACAACACCACATAAAACTTATTTCCTTTGCAATTAATTCACTATATAACTTCGTTTTTATTGTTTTAATATTGTTCTAATGTTTTATGCCTTATACTTCGTGTTGTTACTCATGTACAGCACTTTGTTTCAGCCACGGCTGTTTTAAAGGGCTTTATAAATAAAGTTGAGTTGAGTTACGCTGAGTTATATTACAGTCCAGGGCTGTGTTCGAAACCACATACTACATACTAAATACTGCATACTACATACTGCATACTGCATACTGCATACTACCATACTGCATACTACATACTGCATACTACATACTGCATACTGCATACTGCATACTGCATACTACCATACTACATACTGCATACTGCATACTGCATACTGCATACTACCATACTGCATACTACATACTGCATACTACCATACTACATACTGCATACTGCATACTGCATACTACATACTGCATACTGCATACTGCATACTACCATACTGCATACTGCATACTGCATACTACATACTACATACTTCCATGCTGCATACTCATCGATCAGACAGTATGCAGAGCGTTTACCCACAATGCATTTCGCTCCTGCCCGAGCCGAAATCAGCCGGCCTGAAGCTGATTTCTCTTAAGCTCTAAACTCTGTAAACTTTAGCAACATTTGAAACATTTTCAGGAGAGAAAGTAGTCGTTTAGATCCCCAACGTGTTGAAAATCTGACAAAATACCGGCTGTTTACAATTTTGGTCCCACGAATTCGGCGCTACTAAAGCTAGCCGCAGTGAGCAACGCACTTCCGGTTATTTTCACAAAATAAAATACCCGTTGCCTTTTATCACAGGGAAAGCCATTACCATACAATTGGTGCTTTTGTTTTGAAAACAGGAAGTGAACCTACCCTCGTTGTAGCTAGCTTGAAACTGCCGTTTTGACAGGAAATGACGATCGGCGACGTCACGTTACGTTGCATCTTGGGTAGTTTGAGTATGAGTAGTAACCTCATGATGCATACCCAACATTTCGGAGAATCTAGTATGCATCCGGGAACTTCTCGCTTAGTCAAACTCAGAAAGTTAGTAGGAGTAGTAGGAGTAGTAGGAGTAGTAGGAGAAGTATGCGGTTTCGAACACAGCCCAGGGTTTTTCTGCCCCTTTGTTTGATCTGATAGCCATTAGCTAATGGTGTGCTGTTAGCGTACTTTAGCGAGATACTGTTTGTCCAACAGTATCTCGCTAAAGTATGTTGCAAAGTCTGTCTTTTACTCCCCTCTTCTTCAAGTTGAGAGCATTTACCATCGTCCCAGAACTGTTACATAATTATAATGTAAAAAACTTGGTAATATAGTTATGTGGTCTTGATTTAACTCGCAATATTACATAATTCTATTCAGGTAGCTCAATCTTACACCATGTAATCTTAATTTCCAAGCCAGTAAATGAAAAGATGCTGAAAGAAACCTGAAAACGAGGCCGATAAGAAAGAAAAAGACACAAAGATTCGTAGAAACAGGATCATCCGAACAACTGAGAGTAAAAAAAGATTGAACAAACAAAGACAGAAAATGAGATTAAAGAAAAAAAAACAGAAAAATAACAGCAAAGTGAAGCAGAAAGAAGTGAAAATAAATTTAAAAAGTACGGAAGCCCAGAGCTGACGTGGTACGTATAAACTTTTTTAAATTGCGAACACATAAAACATATAAACAGGGGCGGACTGGGTAGAAAAAGTGGCCTTGAAAACCATCGGTAAATTATTTCGTTATTTCGAGAAAACCATCAACAAAAAAGTTTATACGTACCACGTCCGCTCCGGGCTTCCGTACTTTTTTAATGTATTTTCACTTCTTTCTGCTTCACTTTGCTGTTATTTTCCTGGTTTTTTTTTCTTTAAACTCATTTTCTGTCTTTGTTTGTTCGATCGTTTTCTCGAGATAACGAGTTAATTTACCGATGGTTTTCATGTTTGATTCATAGGCTACTTTATTCAGTTTTCAATGAAAGGGGGGTAAAAATGGGTAAAAACCTTTGCCAGAAACACATATAAACACATATAAACACATATAAACAGGGGCGGACTGGGGAGAAAAAGTGGCCTCGAAAACCATCGGTAAATTAACTCGTTATCTCGGGAAAACGATTGAACTAAATATGAAATGAAGTCTTTCTTCATGCAGAACCAGCAGAACATTCTTTACTGGGAACACTGGCTGATCCTCAGCTCATCCCAGAACAGAAAAAGATCAATCTGACAGGTTTTCCTGCAGCGTATATATATATTTATATATATATATGTGTGTGTGTGGATATGAACTGACTCCACACTCGACCGGCTGTGCTGCTCAGTAATTGTTTGCAGAGCGCTCGACACGACTCCTGCTGACCTTTAATTTCAGGCTTTGCGGTGGAAACGTGCGGATCGGCGGCCCTCGTTTGCCTCGCCGTGTTTGTTTGGCGTGTGTGTGTGTGTTCCTCCCCGGCTGTCGGAGTGTGATTTACACTCCGGGCATGTTTGAGCGAGCCGCGTGCCATCGATACTGTTTTTATTACACCTTGTGCCAAGTGCTAACAGCCGGGTACGAGCGGCGCTGACGAGTGGATGCTGCACAATTAGCATCATTGAAATAATAATAATGCTAACGAGCTTTCTGAGAGCGGAGGAGGAGCGGCGCCGCCGCGGCGGCCGGCCGTCTGTGGAGCGCCGTGTGTAATTGGGATAATGGGTGGTTCAGTGATGCTTGTGATGCGTTTCAGGATGAAACAGGTGCCAGTTTCACCCGTTTGTTGGTTTATTTTTTTAAATCTAATGTCTGTGAGCTTCTTCTTCTGCTTCTTTCTCTGCTGCAGCGTCCGAATGTTTCACTGCAAAAATCTGATTTTATTCACGAATATTTCGTTTATAAACTGCTGTTTCTGTTCCGGTTGGTTCCAAACTGAAGTGGTTTAAAATCTCATGTCTGTGAGCTTCTTCTTCTTCTGCTTCTTTCTCTGCTGCAGCGTCCGAACGTTTCACTGCAAAAATCTGATTTTATTCACGGACGTTTCGTTATAAAACTGCTGTTGGTTCCAAACTGAAGTGGTTTAAAATCTAATGTCTGTGAGCTTCTTAATCTGTTTTTTTTCTCTGCTGCAGCGTCCGAATGTTTCACTGCAAAAATCAGATTTTATTCACGAATATTTCGTTAAAAAACTGCTGTTGGTTCCAAACTGAAGTGGTCTGTGAGCTTCTTCTTCTTCTGCTTCTTTCTCTGCTGCAGCGTCCGAACGTTTCACTGCAAAAATCAGATTTTATTCACGAATATTTCGTTAAAAAACTGCTGTTGGTTCCAAACTGAAGTGGTCTGTGAGCTTCTTCTTCTTCTGCTTCTTTCTCTGCTGCAGCGTCCGAACGTTTCACTGCAAAAATCAGATTCTATTCACGAACATTTAGTTAAAAATCTGCTGTTTCTGTTCCGGTTGGTTCCAAACTTCTTCTTCTCTTTTTTCTTTCTCTGCTGCAGCGTCCGAACGTTTCACTGCAAAAATCTGATTTCATTAACGAACATTTCGTTAAAAAACTGCTGTTTCTGTTCCGGTTAGTTCCAAACTGAAGTGGTGAGACTTCAGACTGGATGCAGATTACAGGCTGTAAAATGGGAGAATTTATCGATAACAGCGCCTGTAACGGCCATTATTGATGCCACTTATTGATCTAGGTCTTTACTAATCCCCTTATTGATTCTGAATCCAAGTAACAAGAAAAGCAGACACATCTGTTTGCAGAAGGAATTTAGTTTCTTTGTCCACTCTTTTCAGACAAAGTCAATAAAATACTGAACTGATTAGTCTGGTTCTGATGGCGGTTTCTTCCTGTTAAAGGGAGTTTTTTCTCCCCACAGTCGCCTCGTGCACACTCAGGACGGACTGGATCAGAGAGAAGATTCGATTGGTTTCTTTAGCTGGGAAACTGTTTTAATTGGCTCCGAATGAACTGGATTTGATCTTTAAAGTGATTTAAGACGACATTATTTGTGGCTCTTTCTAAATAAACTGAACCGAGCAGCTTGATATTTCCAGATGCTTTTAGCCTCGATCTCAGAAATGATTTTATAAAACTGACGCTTTAAAAATCGTTTCACTCCATGTAAATGATCTGCTTTTTGAAGCATTTTCTGTGGAATTTATGTGAAGTCTCCTTCTTTTTTCTCTCTCAAACACTCGTTATTGTTAGTGTTTTTTATCTCGCCTGTTCGCAGAGCATCAGACTCTCCGTGTTGTGCAGACGGACGTTTCAGTGCTGCTGGTTCCAGCTGAAACGATGGTGTTTCAGACATTAAAGCCGGGGCTGTTAGCTGCTTTTTTCGTGCTCGGGCTGCTTCTTCCTCTCTGCCCTGATTCTCTTTTTACGGCAACACACGAAGGTTCGATAAAAGATCGAATAAGTTCAGAAGCGTTTGTGGTTCCATCCCTGCATTTATCACCTTTAAATGCTGACAAATAATCACAAATAAAACGGTTTTAATCTCAGAGTTTCAACCCACGTGGGGTCTTTCTGTTCACAGCGTTTGTTTGAGGTCCAGCCGTGACCTCAGTGACCTCTGACGAGCAAAGACATCGTCACAGCTGATTGGTCAGAGCAGAAACGTTTAAATCCAGACGTATTCTTTTTCTTCACATAAAAAACAACATAAACTACGTTTGGACTGTTCAGATCAGGAAGCTGAATAATTATTACGGAATAAATCAGAATCCTGATAGGATGAAGACTCCTGAAGTTTGAGCAGAAATCAACACGAAGTTTCAGATGTTTGGGATATTAAATAGGGCTGGGCATGTTAACTCGTTAATTATTTAACGCCGATAAATATTTTATCGCTCATTAACGCAGGTTTTTTATTTTAAAAAATATATATATTTTTGCGCTTTTGTGCCTTTAATGGATAGGAAAGTTCAGAGAGACAGGAAGCAGGAGGCAGAGAGAGGGGGAACAACATGCAGCACAGGGCTGTCCGATGTGGGACTCGAACCGGGGCTCCTGCTCAACCTACTACGCCACGGACCATCCCTGTTTTGTTATTTATTATTGTAAAAGTCTGTTGCTCACAGGCTTTTATTTTGTAAAAGTCTGTTGCTCACAGGCTTTTATTTTGTAAAAGTCTGCTGCTGTCTGCTGCGGAACAGGAAAAGAAAGTAATCGGCGGATCCACCAAACATGGAGAAGGGTACGGAACTTTTACTCGGCCATTTTCATGTTAAAGTTCTTCCAGACGGCGGAGTCGACAGAACCAAAGTCATCTGTAAACACTGCCAAGTTGAATTGTCTTCTCAGCGTAGTAGTTCCAGTCTAAAATATCACTTAAAGGCAAAACACACAACTGATAGCAGCAAGTCATTCAAGGAAACAGACAGTGGAGCGAGGCTTCTACATAAAAACTACAGAAAGATGCTGATGTTAAAAGTGTGTTTGCACAACAAATGTTATGGCACTTTCATTCATATGGCAGCACATTTAAAATAAAGCTAAATGCTAAAAGCTATACGCTACTTTTGGATTCATTTTTGGATTCTGCGTACAAATGAGATTAATCATGATTAATCAGGGAAATCATGTGATTAATTAGATTAAACATTTTAATCGTTGCCCAGCCCTAATATTAAACTTAATATCTGGACGTTCAGATGTTTGGGATATTAAACTTAATATCTGGGCGCCGCTGCGGGCTTCAGGACGATCAGCTGATGCGTTGCTGACACATCGGTGAAGGATGCGAGGCTCGGCCGGCTGCCGGTCGTACCTGCAGACAGGTGTGTGTGAGCAGAGTTGATGAAACAGATGTTTGTGGCTGTTTTTACTCTCTGGAAAATATCTGTTGATGAACGTGTTGAAGTCTTCACTCTGTCATTCCTCTCGCTGCTATTTTTATTCCGACACTCAGCTGCTTTCTATTCCCTCTGAGCCTCCATTAAAGCCTCCTGATGCACACCTGAGCAGCTCCCCTTCCCCGCCGCCGCCGCCCCTCGCCGTTCCTCCGCAGACTCTCCACTCTGCCTTGCCCGGCCAAATGCTGGCGAGATCGGAGAATTAGCTTTCAACAAACCGGCCTACAAATGAGGCATTAAGCGTCGGTAATGGAGGTGCAGAAAGGTCACGGCTGTATTAATCTGCCGTCTGGGGAATACACCCCCGAGCCGGGAAGCTCGGAGGCCGAGGGAGAGCCGACGAGTTTCCAAAAACAAACCCCGAGCACGAATAAATATTCATCTGTTGATCTGGTTGAAGCGTTTCAGGAAACAAAATGAGCCTGATGTGGAAAACGCGGGGCCGCCGGTCGGAGCGTTTCCCCCTCAGACTCGAGCCGAGGTCGCTTCCTGCCGGAGCATCGACTCCATCTTTTTATCCGTTTTTATCTGTTTTCACTACACTGCAAATTATTTGCTTCTTACCAAGAAAAAAAAAACTTACATTTAGAATTGCTAGATATTTTTTCTTGTTTTAAGAATTAATTTCTTATTTTAAGTCTACAACTTAACAGTATAATCTTATATCAAGCAAAACTTTATTTATTTATTTTTTTGTCTCAGACAAGCAGAGAGTCATAAAATGAGACAATTAACACTTAAAATAAGATGTGTTACGTTTCTCCTCCAAAGTCTCATCAAAATAAATCTTGTTTTAAGATTCAATAACAAGCTCAACATGCACACAGAAAATATCTGAAAACACACTTTACTCCTTGGATTTTAAGCATATGACAAATGTTTGTTCACAAAACTGCCTTTGTTCAATCTAGAAACTAGACTCCTACAATCTTAATTTAAGAAATCTTGCCAAGTCAAATTATCTTGCTGCATGGACAGATTTTTTCACTTGTTCTGAGTACCTTTTCCCTTAGTTTTAGTGTTTTTATCTTGTTTGAAGACTCCTATTTTTTGCAGTGTAAACTCAGCAGCTGACAGCAGCTCCGCTTTAAAGACTTAAATCCGCCGCATGAGTCGGGCGACCTCTGAGGTCCAGAAGGACGCCTGTTCTGATGCGGCGTTTCTGTTGCAGGACGCCACGGGGGCCGCCGTCGCTCACTGTTTCATCCTGAAAAACATCTTGTGGCTTCACCTGCTGCAGATACATTCAGAGCGTAAACTTTAGAGCGTAAATCAGCTTTTTATTTAAGAAAAACGATGAATAAAAGGAGGAAATCAGTAATTTTTACCTCTTCATGTGTCCAGAGGAATAACTTCAATATATTTACACCTTTATTTCTCACTTTTAACCTTTAATCTATTCAGAGAATGAAATAACTTAAAAATATGTATGAAATACATAAACTAAATCCCGATATTTTAACATATAGAAACAGAAATAAATGTTTTGTCTCAGTATTTCTTTATTTTGTTATTATTTCACTTTATATTTCCTGTTTTCACATAAAACAAACTGAAGTTTTTCAATTATCACTCCTCATTTTTACAGTTTTATTTACAATTTCTTATGCTTTTAAACATTAATATCTTAAATATTATCTTTCAGTTCCCTTTATTCTTTATTTTATCTCTACTTTACCATTTCCCACATTAAGATATTTATATTTGGGGGTTTCAGAACAAATTAAGATGCTGTAAAGTGGGGGAAAAGCACTTTTTTCTTATTATTTGCTCTGAAACGGTCCGTTTGAGCTCCCTTTAAAAGCCAAAAGCTGCTCTGATTGGATAATAAATTCAAGCCTCTTATAATTTATTTATCTTTATATGTTCCAGATATTATATCATCAAGTAAACAAGGCGTTCGGGATCATCTGGAGGAGAGAATGTCTCGAGGTTTCACTTTACTTTCATTTAAGGATTTCATTTATTCATTATTAATTTATTTTCATTCTCCCCAGAAAAAAACAACCGTATTTTTACGTATTAAATCTAAAATAACCTGGAGCTCTCGTCCTGTTTCCGGTGATAAAACAACTGTTTGAACATCTTCGGTTCTGACTTTGAGCTTTTTTACTTTGTCTGTTCATCACTTTTCCTCCATAATTAATTCAGCTGCTGAATCACACCTAATAATTTCACACGATAATTGAGTCGACTTGGTGAAAAAGACGAGTTAGTTCATGTGAAAGTGAGAATGAGATTACAGGCAGAACGAGGCGGATCGTTGCTGCTCTGAACAGGCTCTGAATTCAATATGAAATATATTTTATTTTATTAATTTAGTCTGAGTCTGAGTTGGTGTGACAGCGTTTCGTGTGGAGATGAGTTTCTCTGCTGCAGCGTCCGAATGTTTCACTGCAAGAGAATCAGATTTTATTCACGAACATTTCGTTATAAAACTGCGGTTTCTGTTCTGGTTAGTTCCAAACTGAAGTGGTTTAAAATCTAATGTCTGTGAGCTTCTTCTTCTGCTTCTGCTTCTTTCTCTGCTGCAGCGTCCGAATGTTTCATTGTAAAAATCAGATTTTATTCACGAACATTTCGTTAATAAACTGCTGTTGGTTCCAAACTGAAATGGTTTAAAATCTCATTTCTGTGAGCTTCTCCTTCTGCTTCTGCTACTTTCTCTGCTGCAGCGTCCGAACGTTTCACTGCAAAAATCAGATTTTACTCACGAACATTTCGTTAAAAAACTGCTGTTTCTGTTCCAGTTGGTTCCAAACTGAAGTGGTTTAAAATCTAATGTCTGTGAGCTTCTTCTTCTGCTTCTTTCTCTGCTGCAGCGTCCGAACGTTTCACTGCAAAAATCAGATTTTATTCACAAATATTTCGTTAAAAAACTGCTGTTTCTGTTCCGTTTGTTCCAAACTGAAGTGGTTTAAAATCTCATTTCTGTGATCTTCTTCTTCAACTTCTTTCTCTGCTGCAGCGTCCGAACGTTTCACTGCAAAAATCAGATTTTATTCACGAATATTTCGTATTCGTTAAAAAACTGCTGTTTCTGTTCCGTTTGTTCCAAACTGAAATGGTTTAAAATCTCATTTCTGTGAGCTTCTCCTTCTGCTTCTGCTACTTTCTCTGCTGCAGCGTCCGAACGTTTCACTGCAAAAATCAGATTTTACTCACGAACATTTCGTTAAAAAACTGCTGTTTCTGTTCCGGTTGGTTCCAAACTGAAGTGGTTTAAAATCTAATGTCTGTGAGCTTCTTCTTCTGCTACTTTCTCTGCTGCATCGTCCGAACGTTTCACTGCAAAAATCAGATTTTATTCACAAACATTTTGTGTTTCCCTTCTGTCTGTGTTTCAGCGGGGTGGGTTTGGCCCGAGCTCACTTCGAGAAGCAGCCGCCGTCCAACCTGAGGAAGTCCAACTTCTTCCACTTCGTGCTGGCGCTGTACGACCGGCAGGGTCAGCCGGTCGAGATCGAGAGGACCTCCTACGTGGACTTTGTGGAGAAAGACAAGGTGACGCATCCAACTTCTTTTCTGATTTATAAGTAATAAGTATAGTGATTTAAAACTACTCCTAGAAGTGTAATGTTTTCAAAAACTTACTCAAGTAAATGTAACTCGTTACTACCCACCTCTGGCTAATTATCTGCCCTCTGATAGGCTCCGATGGCAGTTTTATGGTTTAAAAACAAACTTGTTTTTTCATTTCTAAATGTTTTTATTCTGGGAGGAAAAATAAAACGAATGAAATCTGTTCTGGTGGAAACATGGAAGTTAAAGACATGTGGATTAATGCGCTCCTGATGTCTTTTCCAGCAGAAAGCAGAAGAATCACAGCTGAGACCCACAGATTCGCACTTTAAATGAAATCTGTTCCCACAGAAAGAAACAGCTCAGATTGGTCATGAAACCGGGTCGTAATTTAAAGTTATTCGCAGGTTATTTTAAAGTTTCACATCCTCACGAGGAGCCCATGTAGTAACACAAAATGCCCCTCCAAAAATAAGTAAAAAAACAACAAATAAAAGACGTTTTTGCTTGAAATAAGCAAAAAAGATCAGCCAATGGAACTAGTGAAAATCCGCTTGTCGAGATTTCTTGAAATAAGATGTGATATTTGGGACTTGAGATAAAAGTGATCTTGAAATTAGCTTAAAAACCTCTTCAAATGAAAAAAAAAGCTTGTTTCATATGATATGTGACTCAAAACAATTTGTTTTCAAGACTTTTTCATTTAACAAGATATTCCAGATGCATTGTCTTCAAACCAGTCCCTATATCTGGAAAAAATCAAAGTCTTACCAAGTATATTTGTCTCATTTCTAGTCAAAATATCTCATTACACTTAATATAAGACACAACTGCCTAACAAGTACCATTTCCGCCAGAAATATACTGGAAAAAATGCCCCTCCAAAAATAAGTTAAAAAAAACAACAAATAAAAGAGTTTTTTTCTTGAAATAAGCAAAAAAATCTGCCAATGGAACTAGTAAAAATTGGCTTGTCAAGATTTCTTGAAATAAAATGTGATATTTAGGACTTTTGAGTTAAAAGTGATCTTGAAATTAGCTTAAAAACCTCTTCAAATGTAACAAAAAGCTTGTTTCATGTGAAATATGACTCAAAACAATTTGTTTTCAAGACTTTTTCATTTAACAAGATATTCCAGATGTATTGTCTTCAAACAAGTCCCTATATCTGGCTGAAATGGTGCTTGTTAGGCAGTTGCGTCTTATATTAAGTGTAAAGAGATATTTTGACTAGAAATGAGACAAATATACTTGGTAAGACTTTGATTTTTTCCAGTGTACAATCACTGTGATTCTCTTTTGCACTGGAAAAAATGCCCCTCCAAAAATAAGTAAGAAAAACAACAAATAAAAGACGTTTTTGCTTGAAATAAGCAAAAAAATCTGCCAATGGAACTAGTGAAAATCGGTTTGTCAAGATTTCTTGAAATAAAATGTGATATTTGGGACTTTTGAGTTAAAAGTGATCTTGAAATTAGCTTAAAAACCTCTTCAAATGTAAAAAAAAAAGCTTGTTTCATATGAAATTCGACTCAAAACAATTTGTTTTCAAGACTTTTTCATTTAACAAGATATTCCAGTTGTATTGTCTTCAAACAACTCCCTATATCTGGCTGAAATGGTGCTTGTTAGGCAGTTGTGTCTGATATTAAGTGTAATGAGATATTTTGACTAGAAATGAGACAAATACACTTGGTAAGACTTTGATTTTTTCCAGTGTACAGGAAGTCTGACGTGCTTTAAAGTAACACTGAAAACGAGCCGACTCTGTAAAACACTTCACTAATAACGGCGATGAGAGCCGTAATAACATCCAGGCAGGTTCGGGGGGTGTTTGTTCTCTGATCGGCTGCCAGCTGGCGCGGCATCCTCCACCCACCCACTCGCTCGCCTCACCTCGGCTTTGACCTCTAGTCTCTCGCCCCGACACAAACGCACTGGGACCGAGCCAACACTCCCGGGCTCAGTTGGCACCGAGTCGGGGATAAAACGGGAATAAAGGTTGTAAAAGGAGAGAAGAAGAAGAGGGAGGAAGGTCAGAGAAGAAATGAATGAAAAAGGAAAATTTAGGTTTTATTTATTTGCTTTGTTATCGTCTCTGTCCTGCGGTGGAGAGAAAGTCCTCCATCCGTCCAAGAAACAGAAGATTCGTTCTCAGAAAGGCAGAAATGTTCCAACTAGGGCTGGGCAGCGATTAAAATGTTGAATCTAATTAATCACATGATTTCCCTGATTAATCACGATTAATCTCATTTGTACGCAGAATCCAAAAATGAATCCAAAAGTAGCGTATAGCTTTTAGCATTTAGCTTTATTTTAAATGTGCTGCCATATGAATGAAAGTGCCATAACATTTGTTGTGCAAACACACTTTTAACACAGCATCTTTCTGTAATTTTTATGTAGAAGCCTCGCTCCACTGTCTGTTTCCTTGAATGACTTGCTGCTATCAGTTGTGTGTTTTGCCTTTAAGTGATATTTTAGACTGGAACTACTACGCTGAGAAGACAATTCAACTTGGCAGTGTTTACAGATGACTTTGGTTCTGTCGACTCCGCCGTCTGGAAGAACTTTAACATGAAAATGGCCGAGTAAAAGTTCCGTACCCTTCTCCATGTTTGGTGGATCCGCCGATTACTTTCTTTTCCTGTTCCACAGCACACAGCAGCAGACTTTTACAAAATAAAAGCCTGTGAGCAACAGACTTTTACAGAATAAAAGCCTGTGAGCAACAGACTTTTACAGAATAAAAGCCTGTGAGCAACAGACTTTTACAAAATAAAAGCCTGTGAGCAACAGGCTTTTAGAAAATAAAAGCCTGTGAGCGACAGACTTTTACAAAATAAAAGCCTGTGAGCAGCAGACTTTTACAATAATAAAATAAATGTAAAAAAATGTTAAAAAAAAAATAATAATAATTTAAAAAAGCTGCGTTAATGCGCGATAAAATATTTATCGCCGTTAAATAATTTGCGAGTTAACGCAATAATAACAAGTTAACTCGCCCAGCCCTAGTTCTGACAAATATAAACTTCAGAGAAGTGTGGCCATAAATACTGTCATATTATTATAGCGATGTGGACTCAGAGTCCGACTTAAACTCAGAATCAAACAAAACATAGATGAAATAATTACAGAATTATTCACCAATCTGAACAAAACGTAGTGAGAGAGTCCAGGAATAAAGAATATATTCAAACAAAGCTGAGACTGTCTCCCTAAAGATTAGAATGAAATGAGTCAGAAATATTATTAAACCTTTTGAATATATAAATTCAGGAGATGTTACATGAACCTAAAGCTGAAACCGATCCTCAAATATTTTTCGTTTTAATTCCCACCAACATGTTGTGCTCAGCCCTCGCCCTGTTTCACACGGACAGTTATTAATGTCGCACAACGTGCGCACGTTTGTAGAATCTTGGTTTGATGAAGGAAACAACGAGGAGTAAAATCAGAGAAATAATGTCTAAAATTGGGAGCATTTCAAATAATATAAAAGAGAAAATACTGTACAGGGTGTCCATTGTAAAAGCTAGTTAGCTTAGCACGATAGCACAATGTCAATGCTACAGCATCTCAGCAGAAAGCAGCCAGTTCACATATCGAGTCCACTGAGCGGAACAAAAACAAGGGAACATTTTACGTTAGCATTTTAATGGAAATCAGTCGGCTTGTTAGTTGAGAAGGATGCTAGCAGAGAACAGAAGGAAGCTAGCAGAGAACAGAAGGAAGCTAGCGGAGAACAGAAGGAAGCTAGCAGAGAACAGAAAGAAGCTAGCGGAGAACAGAAGGAAGCTAGCGGAGAACAGAAGGAAGCTAGCAGAGAACAGAAGGAAGCTAGCAGAGAACAGAAGGAAGCTAGCGGAGAACAGAAGGAAGCTAGCAGAGAACAGAAAGAAGCTAGCGGAGAACAGAAGGAAGCTAGCGGAGAACAGAAGGAAGCTAGCGGAGAACAGAAGGAAGCTAGCGGAGAACAGAAGGAAGCTAGGAGAGAACAGAAGGAAGCTAGCAGAGAACAGAAGGAAGCTAGCAGAGAACAGAAGGAAGTTAGCAGAGAACAGAAGGAAGCTAGCGGAGAACAGAAGGAAGCTAGCAGAGAACAGAAGGAAGCTAGCGGAGAACAGAAAGAAGCTAGCGGAGGACAGAAGGAAGCTAGCAGACAACAGAAGGAAGCTAGCGGAGAACAGAAAGAAGCTAGCGGAGAACAGAAGGAAGCTAGCAGACAACAGAAGGAAGCTAGCAGAGAACAGAAGGAAGCTAGCGGAGAACAGAAAGAAGCTAGCGGAGGACAGAAGGAAGCTAGCAGACAACAGAAGGAAGCTAGCGGAGAACAGAAAGAAGCTAGCGGAGGACAGAAGGAAGCTAGCAGACAACAGAAGGAAGCTAGCGGAGAACAGAAAGAAGCTAGCGGAGAACAGAAGGAAGCTAGCAGACAACAGAAGGAAGCTAGCAGAGAACAGACATTTTTATGAATTGTTTTGTGACTTTAGGTCAGATTTCCTTTGATTCTGATTTGATTCTGTTTTCTTGTTCTCAGTATTTTGGAGATTGGAGTATTTTGGATTTATTCTCTGTTCTTGATGAGCCTTTTTGTTTCTAGTCTCTATTTAATGATCTGCCTAAGTTGCTGTTTTTGCTTTAGTTTTATATTTATCTGATGTCGTCTCGGTCCGGTTTCTACTTTATTCTGCCTCAGTTCTGTTTAACTGTTTATTTATTACGAGAATCTCCAGAATCAGTCAGACTGATACTTTCTGGTTTCACGAGTCTTAAACAAAGGACACGATGCCGTTTCCTGACTGTAAATCCTCTGTGTGCATCAGGAAGTGTTTTACGGTAACACGCCGTTTAAAGTGTGCTTCGTGTGTTTTTGTGTGGCAGGAATACAACGGAGAGAAGACCAACAATGGGATCCACTACAGGCTACAGCTCCTCTACAGCAACGGTGAGTCTGAGCTCATTCCTGCTGGTTTAAAGTAAAGATGGAGGGCAGGAGATCTGGAAACTGAAGGATTTCTCAGTTATTCCCGACAGTTTCTGCCTCTGACAGCTAAACCGGCAGATGTTTCATGAGACAAGCCTCCTCTGATCGGCTGCTTTCTGGTATTAAACTGGACCCGAGTTCAGAATCTGATGCTGAATCCAATGGATGTCATTTTCTGGACAAAAGAAACATAAAAATAATGGAGTTAACCAGAATTTTAACTGTTTTTAACACCTTTTTAAGATGAGATGGAGCGTTATTCATCCCATAATGTGGAAACCAGCTGAGAATCGTACTTCTTACAGATTCATCTTTTATTTCACTGATTAAAACGAGGTCAGGACGGATCGAGCCATTCTGGACCGTACCAGCGGTCATGTACACTGGAAAAAAATGTAAATCTTACCAAGTATATTTGTCTCATTTCTAGTCCAAATATCTCATTACTCTTAATAGGCAAGCTTTTTTTTTTACATTTGAAGAGGTTTTTAAGCTAATTTCAAGATCACTTTTATCTCAAAAGTCCCAAATATCACATTTTATTTCACGAAATCTTGACAAGCCGATTTTCACTAGTTCCATTGGCAGATTTTTTTGCTTATTTCAAGCAAAAACGTCTTTT
This sequence comes from Odontesthes bonariensis, assembly GCF_027942865.1. Lineage (NCBI taxonomy): Eukaryota > Metazoa > Chordata > Actinopteri > Atheriniformes > Atherinopsidae > Odontesthes > Odontesthes bonariensis. The sequence goes on from NC_134518.1 coordinate 37,486,535, forward strand.
ATTTGTTGTTTTTTAACTTATTTTTGGAGGGGCATTTTTTCCAGTGTAGCCATCCAACGGCTTCCATCTCAGTGGTTAAGGGTCACGTGACCACTTTTCCACACTTATTGGAGGGAAAAGGCCCGTTTGGATCGGGTTTGGGTTTGGTTACAGCGGAACAAGTCTGCACAGAACCAAGAAACCGTTTAACTAAGGAGCATAAACCTGAACAAGTAGTTTCACTTCCAGCCTGAAGACTAAAAGAACAAGAAAATTAAAATAAAAAGCTCATTCATGCTGCTGGTTCTGTTCCCGAATGGCTCATTCTCAGTCTGGAGATCCTTCGAGCTGTAAAATCTGGAGGAAAAAAGGAAATCGAAACCATTTCGGAGCCTAAAACTGTCCTCATGGTGGGTGTTGATTGGCTCGTGGTCATGTGATCCAATCAGGTGTCGGCTTTAATGAAGCAGCGTGATGATGGAACTTAAACTAACCGGATGAAATCAGTTAATATTAGGGCTGGGCAACGATTAACATGTTTAATCTAATTAATCAAATGATTTCCCTGATTAATCACGATTAATCTCATTTGTACGCAGAATCCAAAAATGAATCCAAAAGTAGCGTATAGCTTTTAGCATTTAGCTTTATTTTAAATGTGCTGCCATATGAATGAAAGTGCCATAACATTTGTTGTGCAAACACACTTTTAACATCAGCATCTTTCTGTAGTTTTTATGTAGAAGCCTCGCTCCACTGTCTGTTTCCTTGAATGACTTGCTGCTATCAGTTGTGTGTTTTGCCTTTAAGTGATATTTTAGACTGGAACTACTACGCTGAGAAGACAATTCAACTTGGCAGTGTTTACAGATGACTTTGGTTCTGTCGACTCCGCCGTCTGGAAGAACTTTAACATGAAAATGGCCGAGTAAAAGTTCCGTACCCTTCTCCATGTTTGGTGGATCCGCCGATTACTTTCTTTTCCTGTTCCACAGCAGACAGCAGCAGACTTTTACAAAATAAAAGCCTGTGAGCAACAGACTTTTACAGAATAAAAGCCTGTGAGCAGCAGACTTTTACAAAATAAAAGCCTGTGAGCAGCAGACTTTTACAGAATAAAAGCCTGTGAGCGACAGACTTTTACAAAATAAAAGCCTGTGAGCAGCAGACTTTTACAAAATAAAAGCCTGTGAGCAACAGACTTTTACAATAATAAAATAAATAATAAAAAACAAGAGGCTATAGTCCTCGCTGTAGCTGTCCCCGGTTCGAGTCCGACGGCCCTGTGCTGCATGTTGTTCCCCCTCTTTCTGCCCCCTGCTTCCTGTAACTCTGAAAACAAAAGTACCAATTTAAAAAAAAAAAGTAAAATAATTTTTGTATTATAATAATTTTTTATATATTTTTTTTTAGTTTTCTCTCTGCCAAAATATTTTTTTTTAAAATTTAAATATTATTTTTTTTAATTAAAAAAAAATACATATAAAGAAATAAAACTGCGTTGATGCGCGATAAAATATTTATCGACGTTAAATAATTAACGAGTTAACTCGCCCAGCCCTAGTTTCAACATAAAGATAAATTCTCTTTGCTCTGATTAGGACAGAAGTGATTTTTATTTATTCTTTCGGCTGCAGAACCCACAAGTTTTCCATCCTCGGAAAAGACTTTTTCCTCCGGAGACGTGTTGATAAAACAAACTCTTAAACATCGACTGACGGCATCAAATTAAACCCGAATCGAACCTTTTTTTCCGCCTCTTTGTCCGGGCTGCATCTCAGATTCGCAGCATCGATCTGATGAAGTGGAGTTAATGATGGCGGTTTTCCCCACAGGTGAGGCCGTCTCTGCTGCTTTGCAGGCGGATGATTTAGAATTTATATTAAAGGTCACCTCACCGGACTTGAATTTTAACTCGGCTGTGCACTTTTAAGACTGCGAAAAGTCTGGAAAACGTTTTTCACCATCAGCACTGCAGACATCTGGAAAAATGTGACAGGCAGCCGAAGCTGAACTCTGTTTTGTTCATCTGTGGCTGATTGGAAACACACAGCTCGGCTTTGTGCTGGCTCGGGTCCAGACGGGCAGGAGGAGGACGGCCGTAATGCGCTCAGACCCCTGCAGAAGCAGCAGATAAAGTGGGACATAAAAGAGCCTTTTCCTTCCAAAAGGGGGATAAATCTCCCTAATATGAGTCGTCGGATTAGCATCGCGCGCAGGTAATTGACCTCATCTGCAAGCGGGAACGGATTGCCGCCATTTAGGCTGCAGACTGAGGAGTGAATCATGTCAATTAGAAGCGGAGGAAGCTGCGAGGAAACGGCCCGAAAAACGAGGTGGCAGAAAAACCCCACGGCATCCCGCTCAATTAGAGCCGCGGCGCCGCTAACAGGTGCTCCGCCGCCGCCCCACGCCGTGTTCGTGTCACATTTACGCCCGGATGCATAGCTAATAAAAGACAAGCAGCCCTGATTGATATTTAATTTGTCGGAGAATGAGGATTCCTTGTTCTCCTGGAGGAAGGAGGCAGCGGGGGGGGGGCAGTTAGAGGCGGCCCGCCCTATAAATAATAAACAGCTCTGCAGCAGCGCTAATGTTTGTGTTTGCAGGGGGAGGAGGTGAAGGGTGGGGGGGGGGGCGGGGGGCGGGGGGGCGGCGAGACGACACGAGCCTCAGCAAACAGAGATACACAGCCGGGACATAAATCACAACACATTTCATTTACAGCACATTATCAGGAGGCGCGGCTCGCTTTTTATTAGCATAACAAGCTAACGAATGTGCTGTTGTCTCATTGGTTTCTGCTCAGACGTGTGACCGCTGGTTGTTGTTTTTCATTTTCAGGCATCAGGACGGAACAGGATCTGTACGTCCGGCTGATCGACTCCATGACCAAACAGGTGAGGAACGCCACCAGCTGTCAGTAACGCTGTGAGAGGCTGTTTAATGGGAGAATTAAAGTCAAATACAAGGAGGAAAAACACAAAATAAAGTCCAAAATAAGGAGGAAAGACATCAGAAATGATCTCAGAGGAGCAGCTGCTGCTGCCCATCACTCTGGAAGGGTTAAAGGGCCATTTCCAAACTATCTGGAGTCCATCAGATTATTCACAGGTGGGAAACATTCAGGACAGCTGTGAAGCACGGTGGTGGAGGGCTGATGATCTGGGCTGGTTCTGCAGCCATTGAGTCCACCACAAACTCCGCTGGATACCAAAGTGTTCTAGTTCTATACTGCTGGATCGGGGGTTCACTTAGTTTCTCACTGCTGCTACCAGCTGCTGGATCAGGGGTTCACTTAGTTTCTCACTGCTGCTACCAGCTGCTGGATCAGGGGTTCACTTAGTTTCTCACTGCTGCTACCAGCTGCTGGATCAGGGGTTCACTTAGTTTCTCACTGCTGCTACCAGCTGCTGGATCAGGGGTTCACTTAGTTTCTCACTGCTGCTACCAGCTGCTGGATCAGGGGTTCACTTAGTTTCTCACTCACTGCTGCTACCAGCTGCTGGATCAGGGGTTCACTTAGTTTCTCACTCACTGCTGCTACCGGCTGCTGGATCAGGGGTTCACTTAGTTTCTCACTGCTGCTACCAGCTGCTGGATCGGGGGTTCACTTAGTTTCTCACTGCTGCTACCAGCTGCTGGATCGGGGGTTCACTTAGTTTCTCACTGCTGCTACCAGCTGCTGGATCAGGGGTTCACTTAGTTTCTCACACACTGAAACTGGCTGTGAACCCTCCTCCTCTCTTTCCAGCAGCTCTGATGTGTTTTCCTTCCAGCTGGCCTAACTCAGCCTTCGGCTCGCTCCAGGTCCTCAGGATCCTCCCACCTTTCCGGTTCTCACTCACTCAGAACCCCCGTGTGGGATTCCAACCTGTGAACGCTTTCACCGCCAACAGAAACCCACAAATATTTCCACATCCCAGCAGGTCCTTCACACGCCTCACAAACGCTGATCTGAGGACGTTCACCCCAGAAATGCCCTGAGAAGTTATTCTGCCTCCATCCTTAAAGGGACAGTTCGACTCTTTAAAGGGACAGTTCTCCTCTTTAAAGGGACAGTTCTCCTCTTTAAAGGGACAGTTCTCCTCTTTAAAGGGACAGTTCGCCTCTTTAAAGGGACAGTTCTCCTCTTTAAAGGGACAGTTCGCCTCTTTAAAGGGACAGTTCGCCTCTTTAAAGGGACAGTTCTCCTCATTAAAGGGACAGTTCGCCTCTTTAAAGGGACAGTTCTCCTCTTTAAAGGGACAGTTCGCCTCTTTAAAGGGACAGTTCTCCTCATTAAAGGGACAGTTCGCCTCTTTAAAGGGACAGTTCTCCTCTTTAAAGGGACAGTTCGCCTCTTTAAAGGGACAGTTCGCCTCCTTAAAGGGACAGTTCTCCTCTTTAAAGGGACAGTTCTCCTCTTTAAAGGGACAGTTCTCCTCTTTAAAGGGACAGTTCGCCTCTTTAAAGGGACAGTTCTCCTCTTTAAAGGGACAGTTCGCCTCTTTAAAGGGACAGTTCGCCTCCTTAAAGGGACAGTTCGCCTCCTTAAAGGGACAGTTTGTCTCTTTAAAGGGACAGTTCGCCTCTTTAAAGGGACAGTTCGCCTCTTCTGACATGAAGCTGTGTAACATCCCATATCAGCAACATCATTTCTGAACATCTTCTTACCCCCTGCTGCGTCCTGTGAGCAGAGTTCCAGCCTTGTTTTGGTGTTGATGAAGGTAGTCCGGCTAGTTGGCTGGGGTTTAAAAAATAAAGCGTCTTGCTTCTCAGAACAATATGCGTTCAACAGAGTAATACATTTGCATCACAAAATGGTTCTCCAGGAAAAAGTCAGACCTCACAATCTCTTGGCCCTATTTTCTCTCCCTTCATATCACTGCCTGTTTTTACTTGTTATTATTCGTTTTTACTCGTTTTTACTTGTTTTTATTATTTTTTTTCCTTTTTACTCGTTTTTACTAATTTTCATTAGTTTTTACTCATTTTTACCCATTTTTATTCGTTTTTTCCCTTTTTTACCTGTTTTTACTCGTTTTTACTCGTTTTTACCTGTTTTTACTTGTTTTTACTTGTTTTTACTCGTTTTTACTCGTTTTTATTCGTTTTTACCAATTTTTATTAGTTTTTTCCCTTTATTACCCGTTTTTACTCGTTATTACCCATTTGTACTTGTTGTTACCCGTTTTTACTCGTTTTTACTCGTTTTTACTTGTTTTTACTTGTTTTTACTTGTTTTTACTCATTTTTACTCGCAGAAGGGGAAGAAAACTGGAAGAATCAGAGTTCAGCAGATAAAATCTGACCTGCTGCTCAGCTTTCAGTTCAACCGTCTGATCCACCATCTCTGACCTCCGAGTAAATCAAAGCATCGATCCCACCAGTTAATTAATGTATTAACTGGATCCGCTGAACAGCTGATTGATCCGGATAATCAATACATATGATGTAAAATGGATGTTTCTGTGTTTTAGGACGCAGAGGAATCGGATCAGAGTGACGGGTGACATTCAGTCGGCACATCCGTCCCCCTCGAATCATTTCCAAACACCTGTTAAAGGGTTGCACACACACACACACGTGCACACGCACACGTGCACGCCCTGTCGGCATGTCACCGATCGATGCTCCAAACGGCTCCCAACAAAGCGTCAGCCGTGCAAACGGATCAATACGCCCTAATGTGTCACAGCGCCGGCACACTGGAGACAATAATCCTGACACCTCCTCCTCTGTGACACGCACCCCCTCCGCTCGCCGCCTCCACCGCCCGCTACGTGGCGTCCCATTGGTCGACGGGCAGGCCTGACAGACGGGTCGGCTGGAGTCCTCGCGGATCGATGGGACCCCGCCGAGCCTGTTAGGGGCTCCGCATCCGTGGGATTGTCAGAGCGACGAGGAGCTGCATTAATGCAGATTGGACTGCGCAGCGAGGCAGCCGCCGACTTTTCCACGCCGAGAAACGTCCCGCGGAGCGGCGGCGGGACGCCCGGGGGGGGGGGGGTCTCTGCTGGAGGGGCCTCAGAAATATTCCCTGATAGAAAAAGTCTTTCCAAAGTTTAAAGGTTCATCAAACGTGTGCAGTTTATTCCTGTAAAGATCACCTGCAAACCTCTTTCTTTCCCTTCGTTTGGACTTGTTTGAACTCGTTTTAAATGGCTGTTTCAGCAGCTGCGCCTCTTTATGGAAACTAAGTTGTTCCCCAACATATCGTCTTTATAAAAATGTCACGTTTTATTTCCCTTTTTTAAGAATCGTCTCCTTTTCTACTCCAGACTTTAACTTTTCCTCTCGGAAACTGAAACTTCCTGAATCTTTGCAGGCCGTCCAGCTCTCCGATGTCGTCCAAAATCATTGAAAAGTCCTAAAAGTTTGAGAAAAGAAAACAGATTTCCTCACAAAGTCTCCAGCTTCTTTCCACATATTCTGAGATTTTCGCCTCTTTTGTCAGAGTTTGATCTGATTCTCCTTTCTGGAGTTGTTGATCTTCTTATTGTTATTGACTCCTGCTCTGGTTCTGGTTCTGGTTCTGGTTCTGTTTCTGTTTCTGTTCACTTATTGGTGCATTTATTTATTCTTTGTGTATTTAGTTTTAGTCCCTTTGTGAGACTCTGGTTCATCAGAACTTAGATTCTGTTCCTGTCGGTGTTTCTCTTCTTCGTGTGTTTATCCTGTCGGTGTTTCTCTTCTTCGTGTGTTTATCCTGTCGGCGTTTCTCTTCTTCGTGTGTTTATCCTGTCGGTGTTTCTCTTCTTCGTGTTTATCCTGTCGGTGTTTCTCTTCTTCGTGTGTTTATCCTGTCGGTGTTTCTCTTCTTCGTGTGTTTATCCTGTCGGTGTTTCTCTTCTTCGTGTTTATCCTGTCGGTGTTTCTCTTCTTCGTGTGTTTATCCTGTCGGTGTTTCTCTTCTTCGTGTGTTTATCCTGTCGGTGTTTCTCTTCTTCGTGTTTATCCTGTCGGTGTTTCTCTTCTTCGTGTGTTTATCTTGTCGGTGTTTCTCTTCTTCTTCGTGTGTTTATCCTGTCGGTGTTTCTCTTCTTCTTCGTGTGTTTATCCTGTCTGAGTTTCTCTTCTTCTTCGTGTGTTTATCCTGTCGGTGTTTCTCTTCTTCGTGTGTTTATCCTGTCGGTGTTTCTCTTCTTCGTGTGTTTATCCTGTCGGTGTTTCTCTTCTTCGTGTGTTTATCCTGTCGGTGTTTCTCTTCTTCGTGTGTTTATCCTGTCGGTGTCTCTCTTCTTCTTCGTGTGTTTATCCTGTCGGTGTTTCTCTTCTTCGTGTTTATCCTGTCGGTGTTTCTCTTCTTCGTGTTTATCCTGTCGGTGTTTCTCTTCTTCCTGTGTTTATCCTGTCTGTGTTTCTCCTCTTCGTGTGTTTATCCTGTCGGTGTTTCTCTTCTTCGTGTGTTTATCCTGTCTGTGTTTCTCTTCTTCTTCGTGTTTATCCTGTCGGTGTTTCTCTTCTTCGTGTGTTTATCCTGTCGCTGTTTCTCTTCTTCGTGTGTTTATCCTGTCGGTGTTTCTCTTCTTCGTGTGTTTATCCTGTCGTTGTCTCTCTTCTTCGTGTGTTTATCCTGTCGGTGTTTCTCTTCTTCGTGTGTTTATCCTGTCGGTGTTTCTCTTCTTCTTCGTGTGTTTATCCTGTCGGTGTTTCTCTTCTTCGTGTGTTTATCCTGTCGGTGTTTCTCTTCTTCTTCGTGTGTTTATCCTGTCGGTGTTTCTCTTCTTCGTGTGTTTATCCTGTCGGTGTTTCTCTTCTTCGTGTGTTTATCCTTTCGGTGTTTCTCTTCTTCGTGTGTTTATCCTGTCGTTGTTTCTCTTCTTCGTGTGTTTATCCTGTCTGTGTTTCTCTTCTTCTTCGTGTTTATCCTGTCGGTGTTTCTCTTCTTCGTGTGTTTATCCTGTCGTTGTTTCTCTTCTTCGTGTGTTTATCCTGTCGGTGTTTCTCTTCTTCGTGTGTTTATCCTGTCAGTGTTTCTCTTCTTCGTGTGTTTATCCTGTCAGTGTTTCTCTTCTTCGTGTGTTTATCTTGTCGGTGTTTCTCTTCTTCTTCGTGTGTTTATCCTGTCGGTGTTTCTCTTCTTCGTGTGTTTATCCTGTCGGTGTTTCTCTTCTTCGTGTGTTTATCCTGTCGGTGTTTCTCTTCTTCGTGTTTATCCTGTCGGCGTTTCTCTTCTTCGTGTGTTTATCCTGTCGGTGTTTCTCTTCTTCGTGTTTATCCTGTCGGTGTTTCTCTTCTTTGTGTGTTTATCCTGTCGGTGTTTCTCTTCTTCGTGTGTTTATCGTGTCTGTGTTTCTCTTCTTCTTCGTGTTTATCCTGTCGGTGTTTCTCTTCTTCCTGTGTTTATCCTGTTGCTGTTTCTCTTCTTCGTGTGTTTATCCTGTCGCTGTTTCTCTTCTTCGTGTGTTTATCTTGTCGGTGTTTCTCTTCTTCTTCCTGTGTTTATCCTGTTGCTGTTTCTCTTCTTCGTGTGTTTATCCTGTCGCTGTTTCTCTTCTTCGTGTGTTTATTCTGTCGGTGTTTCTCTTCTTCGTGTGTTTATCCTGTCGGTGTTTCTCTTCTTCGTGTTTTTATCCTGTCTGTGTTTCTCTTTTTCGTGTGTTTATCCTGTCTGTGTTTCTCTTCTTCGTGTGTTTATTCTGTCGGTGTTTCTCTTCTTCGTGTGTTTATCCTGTCGGTGTTTCTCTTCTTCGTGTTTATCCTGTCGGTGTTTCTCTTCTTCGTGTGTTTATCCTGTCGGTGCTTCTCTTCTTCGTGTGTTTATCCTGTCGGTGTTTCTCTTCTTCGTGTGTTTATCCTGTCGCTGTTTCTCTTCTTCGTGTTTATCCTGTCTGTGTTTCTCTTCTTCGTGTTTATCCTGTCGGTGTTTCTCTTCTTCGTGTGTTTATCCTGTCGGTGTTTCTCTTCTTCGTGTTTATCCTGTCGGTGTTTCTCTTCTTCGTGTGTTTATCTTGTCGGTGTTTCTCTTCTTCTTCGTGTGTTTATCCTGTCGGTGTTTCTCTTCTTCTTCGTGTGTTTATCCTGTCGGTGTTTCTCTTCTTCGTGTGTTTATCCTGTCGGTGTTTCTCTTCTTCGTGTGTTTATCCTGTCGGTGTTTCTCTTCTTCGTGTGTTTATCCTGTCGGTGTTTCTCTTCTTCGTGTGTTTATCCTGTCGGTGTCTCTCTTCTTCTTCGTGTGTTTATCCTGTCGGTGTTTCTCTTCTTCGTGTTTATCCTGTCGGTGTTTCTCTTCTTCGTGTTTATCCTGTCGGTGTTTCTCTTCTTCCTGTGTTTATCCTGTCTGTGTTTCTCCTCTTCGTGTGTTTATCCTGTCGGTGTTTCTCTTCTTCTTCGTGTTTATCCTGTCGGTGTTTCTCTTCTTCGTGTGTTTATCCTGTCGCTGTTTCTCTTCTTCGTGTGTTTATCCTGTCGGTGTTTCTCTTCTTCGTGTGTTTATCCTGTCGTTGTCTCTCTTCTTCGTGTGTTTATCCTGTCGGTGTTTCTCTTCTTCGTGTGTTTATCCTGTCGGTGTTTCTCTTCTTCTTCGTGTGTTTATCCTGTCGGTGTTTCTCTTCTTCGTGTGTTTATCCTGTCGGTGTTTCTCTTCTTCTTCGTGTGTTTATCCTGTCGGTGTTTCTCTTCTTCGTGTGTTTATCCTGTCGGTGTTTCTCTTCTTCGTGTGTTTATCCTTTCGGTGTTTCTCTTCTTCGTGTGTTTATCCTGTCGTTGTTTCTCTTCTTCGTGTGTTTATCCTGTCTGTGTTTCTCTTCTTCTTCGTGTTTATCCTGTCGGTGTTTCTCTTCTTCGTGTGTTTATCCTGTCGTTGTTTCTCTTCTTCGTGTGTTTATCCTGTCGGTGTTTCTCTTCTTCGTGTGTTTATCCTGTCAGTGTTTCTCTTCTTCGTGTGTTTATCCTGTCAGTGTTTCTCTTCTTCGTGTGTTTATCTTGTCGGTGTTTCTCTTCTTCTTCGTGTGTTTATCCTGTCGGTGTTTCTCTTCTTCGTGTGTTTATCCTGTCGGTGTTTCTCTTCTTCGTGTGTTTATCCTGTCGGTGTTTCTCTTCTTCGTGTTTATCCTGTCGGCGTTTCTCTTCTTCGTGTGTTTATCCTGTCGGTGTTTCTCTTCTTCGTGTTTATCCTGTCGGTGTTTCTCTTCTTTGTGTGTTTATCCTGTCGGTGTTTCTCTTCTTCGTGTGTTTATCGTGTCTGTGTTTCTCTTCTTCTTCGTGTTTATCCTGTCGGTGTTTCTCTTCTTCCTGTGTTTATCCTGTTGCTGTTTCTCTTCTTCGTGTGTTTATCCTGTCGCTGTTTCTCTTCTTCGTGTGTTTATCTTGTCGGTGTTTCTCTTCTTCTTCCTGTGTTTATCCTGTTGCTGTTTCTCTTCTTCGTGTGTTTATCCTGTCGCTGTTTCTCTTCTTCGTGTGTTTATTCTGTCGGTGTTTCTCTTCTTCGTGTGTTTATCCTGTCGGTGTTTCTCTTCTTCGTGTTTTTATCCTGTCTGTGTTTCTCTTTTTCGTGTGTTTATCCTGTCTGTGTTTCTCTTCTTCGTGTGTTTATTCTGTCGGTGTTTCTCTTCTTCGTGTGTTTATCCTGTCGGTGTTTCTCTTCTTCGTGTTTATCCTGTCGGTGTTTCTCTTCTTCGTGTGTTTATCCTGTCGGTGCTTCTCTTCTTCGTGTGTTTATCCTGTCGGTGTTTCTCTTCTTCGTGTGTTTATCCTGTCGCTGTTTCTCTTCTTCGTGTTTATCCTGTCTGTGTTTCTCTTCTTCGTGTTTATCCTGTCGGTGTTTCTCTTCTTCGTATTTATTCTGTCGGTGTTTCTCTTCTTAGTGTGTTTATCCTGTCGGTGTTTCTCTTCTTCGTATTTATCCTGTCGGTGTTTGTCTTCTTCGTGTGTTTATCCTGTCGGTGTTTCTCTTCTTCGTGTTTATCCTGTCGGTGTTTCTCTTCTTTGTGTGTTTATCCTGTCGGTGTTTCTCTTCTTCGTGTGTTTATCCTGTCGGTGTTTCTCTTCTTCGTGTTTATCCTGTCGGTGTTTCTCTTCTTCGTGTGTTTATCCTGTCGGTGTTTCTCTTCTTCGTGTTTATCCTGTCGGTGTTTCTCTTCTTCGTGTGTTTATCCTGTCGGTGTTTCTCTTCTTCGTGTGTTTATCCTGTCGGTGTTTCTCTTCTTCGTGTTTATCCTTTCGGTGTTTCTCTTCTTCGTGTGTTTATCCTGTCGGTGTTTCTCTTCTTCGTGTGTTTATCCTGTCGGTGTTTCTCTTCTTCGTGTGTTTATCCTGTCGGTGTTTCTCTTTTTGTGTGTTTATCCTGTCGGTGTTTCTCTTCGTGTTTATCCTGTCGGTGTTTCTCTTCTTCTTCGTGTGTTTATCCTGTCTGTGTTTCTCTTCTCCGTGTGTTTATCCTGTCTGTGTTTCTCTTCTTCGTGTGTTTATTCTGTCGGTGTTTCTAGTCTTCGTGTGTTTATCCTGTCGGTGTTTCTCTTCTTCGTGTGTTTATCCTGTCGGTGTTTCTCTTCTTCGTGTGTTTATCCTGTCGGTGTTTCTCTTCTTCGTGTGTTTATTCTGTCGGTGTTTCTCTTCTTCGTGTGTTTATCCTGTCAGTGTTTCTCTTCTTCGTGTGTTTATCCTGGGGGTGTTTCTCTTCTTCGTGTTTATCCTGTCGGTGTTTCTCTTCTTCGTGTTTATCCTGTCGGTGTTTCTATTCTTCGTGTGTTTATCCTGTCGTTGTTTCTCTTCTTCGTGTGTTTATCCTGTCTGTGTTTCTCTTCTTCTTCGTGTGTTTATTCTGTCTGTGTTTCTCTTCTTCGTGTGTTTATCTTGTCGGTGTTTCTCTTCTTCTTCGTGTGTTTATTCTGTCGGTGTTTCTCTTCTTCGTGTGTTTATCCTGTCGGTGTTTTTCTTCTTCTTCGTGTGTTTATCCTGTCGGTGTTTCTCTTCTTCTTCGTGTGTTTATCCTGTCGGTGTTTCTCTTCTTCTTCGTGTGTTTATCCTGTCGTTGTTTCTCTTCTTCGTGTGTTTATCCTGTCGGTGTTTCTCTTCTTCGTGTGTTTATCCTGTCGGTGTTTCTCTTCTTCGTGTGTTTATCCTGTCTGTGTTTCTCTTCTTCGTGTGTTTATCCTGTCGGTGTTTCTCTTCTTCTTCGTGTGTTTATCCTGTCGGTGTTTCTCTTCTTCGTGTGTTTATCCTGTCTGTGTTTCTCTTCTTCGTGTGTTTATCCTGTCGGTGTTTCTCTTCTTCTTCGTGTGTTTATCCTGTCGGTGTTTCTCTTCTTCGTGTGTTTGTCCTGTCGGTGTTTCTCTTCTTCTTCGTGTGTTTATCCTGTCTGTGTTTCTCTTCTTCGTGTGTTTATCCTCTCGGTGTTTCTCTTCTTCGTGTGTTTATCCTGTCGGTGTTTCTCTTCTTCGTGTGTTTATCCTGTCTGAGTTTCTCTTCTTCGTGTGTTTATCCTGTCTGTGTTTCTCTTCTTCTTCGTGTGTTTATCCTGTCGGTGTTTCTCTTCTTCTTCGTGTGTTTATCCTGTCGGTGTTTCTCTTCTTCGTGTGTTTGTCCTGTCGGTGTTTCTCTTCTTCTTCGTGTGTTTATTCTTTCGGTGTATCTCTTCTTCGTGTTTATCCTGTCGGTGTTTCTTTTCTTCGTGTGTTTATCCTGTCGGTGTTTCTCTTCTTTGTGTGTTTATCCTGTCGGTGTTTCTCTTCTTTGTGTGTTTATCCTGTCGGTGTTTCTCTTCTTCGTGTGTTTATCCTGTCGGTGTTTCTCTTCTTCGTGTGTTTATCCTGTCGGTGTTTCTCTTCTTCGTGTGTTTATCCTGTCGGTGTTTCTCTTCTTTGCGTTTATTTTTCCTCAGTCCAGTTTTATTCTTCTTTTTCTTGTTAGTTTGTGTTCGGTTTAGGACTTTGTTCAGCTTCCTGTTCCTGCTCTTTCAGTTCTCCCTGGTTGCACATGTGTTTCCAGTTAGCTGATTATGTCCTGTTCCTTGTCAGCTGCCAGTTCATTGTTGATCTCATCCTTGGTTTTCAGTCTGGTTCCGTCTTCTTCTTCTTGTTCAGATTTTGGATTTTGTTCATTCCGAGTTTTCGCCTTCGTTTTATTTGTTAAATAAAGCTTAGATTCTGCCTCCAGCCGGTCTGGTTTTGTGTCCAAACCTCTAAACTTTAACCATGAATTACAACAGTCAGCATCTTTCCAAACAGTTCTTTGTTTCTGAACAGTTTTTCTCTCATATTTCAATGAACAAACTCCTCTCACGTTTTAAACAATTAGATTTATCTAAAGATTAATTTATTCTCTGAAAACATTTTTTTTAGAACTGTTCAGAACTGAATAAAACTTCCAGATATGATGTTAAACATTTAAAGACTGCCCTCTCATCATAAAACCATTTTAATTTTCACCACACAAATAAACTTTTCTTTGCTGCTTTTACCAACTCTGCAGAAATGTTTAGTTTTTCCCAAACCCTCATTTTCTATCACAAAATACTATTGTCCTAACGTTTTTATAGTAATATATATATATATATATATGTTTAAAAAGAGCGCATGTAAATATTTCACCTTTATTCAAAAAGGTTCTCTCAGCCATTTTTCTAAAAAGTTGATTTCTGTAAAAGTAGTTTTTCCAAAATGTCCTCACTGTGACTGTAAAATATTAAACAATGGTGATCTAAGAACTGAAGCGGGTCCTCACAGAGATAGATATAAAGAGCACATGCGGAATGTGGACATTATCTGCAAAGTAGCGTGAAGGTGGAACTCAAAATCCCACACTCTCCGGATTCTTTCACGAGGAATGATGATGTATAAATATCGACCACCAAATCTGCACACGGTATGGTGTGTGCATGTGTGCATGTGAGCGTGCACATTCCTGGTGTTTGTGTGCACGTCCCTGATGAAATCCACATCCCTCCTGGACAAACTGGAGCATTTCAATCCAGAGGAACAGAGCCAGGATCAGGATCAATAATGCAGAAGTGGTCGTTATCCTAAAAGTATTGTCCCCCAGGGGTGTGTGTGTGTGTTTGGGTGGAGGTCTGTTTTGACTATAAAGGTGGATGAGGTAGTGGTAGGTCATTGCAGGAAGAAGGGGGAGGAGGGGGGGAGGACACACATGCTTTTAGTGGAGTTCATTTACAACCACCAGAGTATTACAGAAACCACACACACAGACACATATTTCTTGCTTTTGTTTTCCCGGGGACCTTTTACGGACACGAAATGGCTTCACGAACATGTTCGTAACCATGACGACCCTACCCTGACCCCCCCCTAACCTGAAACTGATGCTCATCTGAACCCTTAAACCAGGTGTGGACCCTCAAAATGTGTTCTTTAAAAGTCCTAAAAATACGTCCCCGTAAGGGCTAAAATTAACTTTGGTGCTCACAGAGACAGGTAAACCAGTATGTCTCACACACACACACACCTCGCTCTCAGCGGTCATCCGTCATCCGGACGCTGACATGACAGCTCCGTGGGGGGGGGCTTCATCCTGGGGCGCCGCCCGCCATCTGGCAGGGAATTCTGGGAAGGCTGGAGGAGGCTGAGACCACCACACGGGCAGAGAGTGGGAGGTGGTGGTGGTTGGAGGCCATGTTTGACTTTACTGTTGGTGGGGGGGGGGAGGCCATGGGAGGCCATGTTTGACTTTACTGTTGGTGGGGGGGGGGCTCTGAGATCAGATCAGCTGTTTCCGAACCTGAAACCATGCGGGCCGCCCCATCGGCTCGCTGGACCGTTTCCCAGTTGGACCGAACCGGTCAAAATTCAGTTATCATCTGGACCGAATGTGCCGTAAACAGGTTGCTATGGTAACGTCCAACTGTACAAACGGGTTTAAAAACTGGTATCAACATGCCATAAATCCATTTACATGTAAATTAAACATGTTTATCTTTGGTATTATCAGGTTTATCTTGGGTATAAACTGGTTTATCTTTGGTATAAACTGGTTTATCTTTGATATTATCAGGTTTATCTTTGGTATTATCAGGTTTATCTTGGGTATAAACTGGTTTATCTTTAGTATAAACTGGTTTATCTTTGGTATAAACTGGTTTATCTTTAGTATAAACTGGTTTATCTTTAGTATAAACTAGTTTATCTTTGGTATAAACTGGTTTATCTTTAGTATAAACTGGTTTATCTTTGGTATTATCAGGTTTATCTTCAGTATAAACTGGTTTATCTTTGGTATAAACTGGTTTATCTTTGGTATTATCAGGTTTATCTTTAGTATAAACTGGTTTATCTTTGGTATAAACTGGTTTATCTTCAGTATAAACTGGTTTATCTTTAGTATAAACTGGTTTATCTTTGGTATTATCAGGTTTATCTTGGGTATAAACTGGTTTATCTTTGGTATAAACTGGTTTATCTTTGGTATAAACTGGTTTATCTTTGGTATTATCAGGTTTATCTTTAGTATAAACTGGTTTATCTTTGGTATTATCAGGTTTATCTTTAGTATAAACTGGTTTATCTTTGGTATTATCAGGTTTATCTTTGGTATAAACATGTTTATCTTTGGTATTATCAGGTTTATCTTTGGTATAAACTGGTTTATCTTTAGTATAAACTGGTTTATCTTTGGTATTATCAGGTTTATCTTTAGTATAAACTGGTTTATCTTTGGTATTATCAGGTTTATCTTGGGTATAAACTGGTTTATCTTTGGTATAAACTGGTTTATCTTTGGTATAAACATGTTTATCTTTGGTATTATCAGGTTTATCTTTAGTATAAACTGGTTTATCTTTGGTATTATCAGGTTTATCTTTGGTATAAACATGTTTATCTTTGGTATTATCAGGTTTATCTTTGGTATAAACTGGTTTATCTTTGGTATTATCAGGTTTATCTTTGGTATTATCAGGTTTATCTTTAGTATAAACTGGTTTATCTTTGGTATTATCAGGTTTATCTTTGGTATTATCAGGTTTATCTTTAGTATAAACTGGTTTATCTTTGGTATTATCAGGTTTATCTTGGGTATAAACTGGTTTATCTTTGGTATAAACTGGTTTATCTTTGGTATAAACTGGTTTATCTTTGGTATTATCAGGTTTATCTTTAGTATAAACATGTTTATCTTTGGTATTATCAGGTTTATCTTTGGTATAAACTGGTTTATCTTTGGTATAAACTGGTTTATCTTTGGTATAAACTGGTTTATCTTTGGTATTATCAGGTTTATCTTTAGTATAAACTGGTTTATCTTTGGTATTATCAGGTTTATCTTTGGTATAAACTGGTTTATCTTTGGTATTATCAGGTTTATCTTTGGTATAAACTGGTTTTTCTTTAGTATAAACTGGTTTATCTTTGGTATAAACATGTTTATCTTTGGTATTATCAGGTTTATCTTTAGTATAAACTGGTTTATCTTGGTATTATCAGGTTTATCTTTAGTATAAACTGGTTTATCTTTGGTATTATCAGGTTTATCTTTGGTATAAACATGTTTATCTTTGGTATTATCAGGTTTATCTTGGGTATAAACTGGTTTATCTTTAGTATAAACTGGTTTATCTTTGGTATTGTCAGGTTTATCTTTAGTATAAACTGGTTTATCTTTGGTATTATCAGGTTTATCTTTAGTATAAACATGTTTATCTTTGGTATTATCAGGTTTATCTTTGGTATAAACTGGTTTATCGTTGGTATTATCAGGTTTATCTTTAGTATAAACATGTTTATCTTTGGTATTATCAGGTTTATCTTTGGTATAAACTGGTTTATCTTTGGTATTATCAGGTTTATCTTTGGTATAAACATGTTTATCTTTGGTATTATCAGGTTTATCTTTGGTATAAACTGGTTTATCTTTGGTATTATCAGGTTTATCTTTGGTATAAACTGGTTTATCTTTGGTATAAACTGGTTTATCTTTAGTATAAACTGGTTTATCTTTGGTATAAACATGTTTATCTTTGGTATTATCAGGTTTATCTTTGGTATAAACTGGTTTATCTTTGGTATTATCAGGTTTATCTTTGGTATAAACATGTTTATCTTTGGTATTATCAGGTTTATCTTTGGTATGAACTGGTTTATCTTTGGTATTATCAGGTTTATCTTTAGTATAAACATGTTTATCTTTGGTATTATCAGGTTTATCTTTGGTATGAACTGGTTTATCTTTGGTATTATCAGGTTTATCTTTAGTATAAACATGTTTATCTTTGGTATAAACTGGTTTATCTTTGGTATAAACTGGTTTATCTTTAGTATAAACTGGTTTATCTTTGGTATAAACTGGTTTATCTTTGGTATAAACTGGTTTATCTTTAGTATAAACTGGTTTATCTTTGGTATAAACATGTTTATCTTTGGTATTATCAGGTTTATCTTTGGTATAAACATGTTTATCTTTGGTATTATCAGGTTTATCTTTGGTATGAACTGGTTTATCTTTGGTATTATCAGGTTTATCTTTGGTATAAACTGGTTTATCTTTGGTATAAACATGTTTATCTTTGGTATTATCAGGTTTATCTTTGGTATAAACTGGTTTATCTTTAGTATAAACTGGTTTATCTTTGGTATAAACTGGTTTATCTTTGGTATTATCAGGTTTGTCTTTGGTATAAACTGGTTTATCTTTGGTATAAACTGGTTTATCTTTAGTATAAACTGGTTTATCTTTGGTATAAACTGGTTTATCTTTGGTATAAACATGTTTATCTTTGGTATTATCAGGTTTATCTTTGGTATGAACTGGTTTATCTTTGGTATTATCACGTTTATCTTTAGTATAAACTGGTTTATCTTTGGTATAAACATGTTTATCTTTGGTATTATCAGGTTTATCTTTGGTATAAACTGGTTTATCTTTGGTATTATCAGGTTTGTCTTTGGTATAAACTGGTTTATCTTTGGTATAAACTGGTTTATCTTTAGTATAAACTGGTTTATCTTTGGTATAAACTGGTTTATCTTTGGTATAAACTGGTTTATCTTTAGTATAAACTGGTTTATCTTTGGTATAAACATGTTTATCTTTGGTATTATCAGGTTTATCTTTGGTATAAACTGGTTTATCTTTGGTATTATCAGGTTTATCTTTGGTATAAACATGTTTATCTTTGGTATTATCAGGTTTATCTTTGGTATAAACTGGTTTATCTTTGGTATTATCAGGTTTATCTTTAGTATAAACTGGTTTATCTTTGGTATGATCTGGTTTATCTTTGGTATAAACTGGTTTATCTTTAGGATAAACTGGTTTATCTTTGGTATGATCTGGTTTATCTTTGGTATAAACTGGTTTATCTTTGGTATGATCTGGTTTATCTTTGGTATAAACTGGTTTATCTTTGGTATTATCAGGTTTATCTTTGGTATAAACTGGTTTATCTTTGGTATAAACTGGTTTATCTTTAGTATAAACTGGTTTATCTTTGGTATGATCTGGTTTATCTTTGGTATAAACTGGTTTATCTTTAGTATAAACTGGTTTATCTTTAGTATAAACTGGTTTATCTTTGGTATGATCTGGTTTATCTTTGGTATAAACTGGTTTATGTTTAGTATAAACTGGTTTATGTTTAGTATAAACTGGTTTATCTTTGGTATAAACTGGTTTATCTTTAGTATAAACTGGTTTATCTTTGGTATGATCTGGTTTATCTTTGGTATAAACTGGTTTATCTTTAGTATAAACTGGTTTATCTTTAGGATAAACTGGTTTATCTTTGGTATTATCAGGTTTATCTTTAGTATAAACTGGTTTATCTTTAGTATAAACTGGTTTATCTTTGGTATAAACTGGTTTATCTTTAGTATAAACTGGTTTATCTTTGGCATAAACTGGTTTATCTTCGGTATAAACTGGTTTATCTTTGGTATAAACTGGTTTATCTTTAGTATAAACTGGTTTATCTTTAGTATAAAGATCCTGAGATCAGATCAGCTGTTTCCAAACCTGAAACCATGCGGGCCGCCCCATCGGCTCACTAGGCCGTTTCCCAGTTGGACCGAACCGGTCCAAAATTCAATTATCAGCTGGACCGAATGTGCCGTAAACAGGTTGCTATGGTAACGTCCAACTGTACAAACTGGTTTGAATGTAAACTGGTGTCAACATGCCATAAATCCATTTACATGTACATTAAACAGGTTTATCTTGAGTATAAACTGGTTTATCTTTAAACTCTAGGTTACATCTATGGTGAACTGGTTTATGCTCGGATGAAACTGGTTCCAACATGCTCTTACATTTCTGTTAACTGGTTTATTTCCAGAGAAAACCTGTTTAAACTAGTCTAAACTTGTTTAAACTAGTCTAAACCAGTTAAAACCAGTCTAAATGGGTTTATGCTCAAATGAAACTGGTTCCAACATGCTCTAACAATTCTGTGTTTTATTTCCAGAGTAAACCAGTTTTAAGCACACTGGTTCACACATAACCCTGATTATTTTGGCCGTGTGTTTCTGTCCCATCAGCCCATCCTGTACGAGGGTCAGGACAAGAACCCGGAGATGTGCCGCGTCCTCCTCACCCACGAGATCATGTGCAGGTACGGCCCGCCGCCTTCATTCAGGGTCATACATCACCTGGTTCATCAGTGAGTGGCTGTCAGGTGATTTAAGAACAGCAGAAAGGCTTCAGACATGAATCCTTAAAGACGAGAGGACGTCAGGAAGCAGGAAAAGGTTGAGCATCCCCCCGTTGGAACGTTGTTTTTATTTCTTTAAAACCGGTTTCCTACCGTGATAGAATAGAAGTACTTTATTCATCCCGGCCGGGAAATTACTTCACAGTTGCAGCATACAGACAAGTAAAAAAAATAAAATAAAAAATAAATAAAAATAAAAAATAAAAAATAAATAAAAATAAAAATAAAAATAAAAATAAAAATAAAAATAAAAATAAATGTACAGATAAAAATAAAAATATATGTACACGTGATGCGTGTCGGCGTGTGCGCTGGTGTGTTTGTGAGTCTGAGGAGAGAAAAAAGAGCAGCTGTCGGTTTGTCGTTCATCACACCAATCAACACGTTTCCCGCCCTGCGCGTCTCTGCTGTCGGCTGAGAGTTAATGGTTTTACTGGTTCAGACCGAGGAGTGAACAGGAGGAGGAGGAGTGTTCGCCGGGTGAAAATAGGACGCGCAAACACGCCGAATCTGAGCAGCCTTTTTCTGCACATTTAGACATGAAAACAAACTCCTTTTTTTCCTGTTTTCAAGCTTCAGGATCTGGTTTGAGTCGACTTCTCACTGATGAGATGAAGCTTATTTTATTTTAACCTTTATTTAACAGACACAAAGAGCTGATTCTCACCGTCTTTAGAAAACAGAACCAGATGCAGAATCTGAAGCAGCAACACTCAGTGAAAGCTGTTCCAGAGTCCTGTTCCATCAGCTTCCTTTAAAGGGACAGTTCGCCTCTTAAAGGGACAGTTCGCCTCTTTAAAGGGACAGTTCGCCTCTTCTGACATGAAGCTGTGTAACATCCCATATCAGCAACATCATTTCTGAACATCTTCTTCCCCCCTGCTGCGTCCTGTGAGCAGAGTTCCAGCCTCGTTTTGGTGTTGATGAAGGTAGTCCTGGTCTTTTCGGGTTTTTTTTCTGGTATTTTCTGATCGTTTCCTGATCTTTTCCTGGTCTTCTCCCTGAGAAACATTTGCTGAACTTCTTGATGTTTCTCTGATGGAGTTTGGCCCAAAGCGGTGAGCCCCGACCCGTCCCTGTTGGAGAGGCTGAACCTTTGCTGCTGTTACACCCTCACCTGTCAGCAGGTGACCTGCTGGCTGCAGAAGCTTCCAGAACGCTGTTCCTGCAGATTCTGGAAACTTTCTGTCTCTCTGGGACTCCAGAACAACTTTCACTGAGCGCTGCTGCAGGTTCTACGTTTGGTTCTGAGGCTGAAAACAGTTTCTCTGGACTTTTGTCTGTTGAATAAAAGTTCAAACTAATTAACTAATTACTCATTTAAGTTTTTATTGCATTTTATAAAACTTTAACTTTTCTTGAAATGAGGTTTGAAACAGAAAACCTTGTTGGGAAAATAAAACACGTCTAATTATCTTCATCACAAACATGTCGCCCAGAATTCTTCTTGGATTTTTCATTTAATGCGTTTAAAAGTGACATTTTACAGTTTGTAGCTTTTTATTGTACAAAGTTTAATTTTGTGCATAAAGATAAAACCCATAAACACACAAAAAAAACACTCCATACTTTAATACCAGATAGTTTCTCTGGACTTTTTGTCTGTTGAATAAAAACTTCAAACTCATTTAAGTTTTTCCACGTATCGACTCTGAGACGAGCAGGAAGGAGAAGTTCTGACGTTTCTTTGCCCAAACCCGAGACTTCCCTGCTTCTCTTATCGGCGTATCGAGCTCCGTCCTCCTCTGTGAGGTTCCGTGATGGAGGCTCCATCAGCTCTGAGCTGCAGTCATTATGTGACTGAGTGCGATTATTAAGCAGCTTTCTCCCTGATGGACGCTGTTTCCATCCGCTAATGAGTGGAGGAAGGCTCCGTCCTGCGTCTCTCTGATCGGCGTCCCAGGTGAGGACGTCTTTATGGGCGTCCCAGATGGTTTGTCTGCCTGGATCGAACACCTTCGGGTGTAGCAGCAGGTGGATTAATGATGGAGGGGAGTTCCTGTTGAAGACGTTTTCAGGGTTTCTGCAGATCTTAACCCTGTAGCGCCCACAGTTGCAGATATGCAACAAGCTTTTTATTTATTTACATTATTTATTTACATTATATTTTTATTTACATTACATTATTTGATTTTTTAAATTTACATACATTATTTAAATTCATGTGTAATATTTTTTACATTACATTTTATGTAAAAATGGGAGGGAATAAACCAATATTTTTGGTTTATTGGCAGTTGGGTGCTACCAGGTTAAAGCTGTTTTCCTGCAGCTCAGTCAGACACTTCATGCTCTAACTCAGTGAAACTCACTATTTATTTCACAAGAGCCACATTTACCACAACATACTAAAGTCCCCTTTTTGCATATGTAGAAATATGCATTTCTACATATAAAACATCCCACAAAAAAAAGAAACATCATAGCCATTACACTGGAAAAAATCTAAATCTTACCAAGTATATTTGTCTCATTGAGTATCTCATTACACTTAATATAAGACTCAACAAGTTCTATTTCAGCCAGATATAGGGACTTATTTGAAGACAATACATCTGGAATATCTTGTTAAATGAAAAAGTCTTGAAAACAAATTGTTTTGAGTCACATATCATATGAAACAAGCTTTTTTTTTTTACATCTGAAGAGGTTTTTGAGCTAATTTCAAGATCACTTTTATCTCAAAAGTCCTAATTATCACATTTTATTTCAAGAAATCTTGACAAGCCGCTTTTCACTAGTTCCATTGGCAGATCTTTTTTGCTTATTTCAAGCAAAAACGTCTTTTATTTGTTGTTTTTCTTACTTATTTTTGGAGGGGCATTTTTTCCAGTGTACATTTTCAATTTAGACCACATTTACCTCAATACTGGGATGAGCGGCAGCTGGCGTGCATGTGCTCGACTTTCTTCATGTTGAATTTGTAGTTTGTTGTTGTAATCATAGTGAGACATTCAGCATGAGCATGGTTTCTGTGCTGGTTTTTGCCCTTTTTTAACTAAAAACCGATCCATTGTGCCTGCATCTGGCGCTGGCTAAAGGAGCTAGCGTGCGCTGGCTAAAGGAGCTAGCGTGCTCTGTGGTTTAAGCGGGCTGCGTTGCCAGGTTTAACAGATCCCCCTTTAGGAAACACCATTAAGCCTTAATTAATAGTTAATAAAAATACTTAATACTACAAAAACGCAAACTTAATAAAAATACCTAATACTGTGCAGTATTCGCTGTGTGTTATTTGAAAAAATGTATTGTTATTGTTAGCATATTGCTATAAGCTGCTATGCGAGTGCGAGCCGCGCAGTGAGCATCTCTGATATAATGGAGCGTTCTGATCCAGGTCGGCTGTGGAAACGCCTTCAGAGTTATTTAACCGTCGGCTTCCAACCCCGGCGCTCGCAGAGCTGCGTCGGTTGCCAGTTTGGCGCCGCCCGCGGCCTCCCGGAGGCCTGGACTCGCTGCCAGGCTCGCAGAGAGGACGGCGGCGTCCGAGCCAGGCGGCGAGACGCCGGGCCTTCTGGGTAATTACAGCGCTTGCCCTTTGAAGGCGAGGCCTGCTCGCTGTTATCTGGACGCTGTGTACGGGTCACACCGCGCTGCAGTGTCCTCAGGGAGCCTGTGTGTGTGCACGTGCACGAGCACGGCCCAGGAAAACCCTCTCTTTGTGCTTCAAGTGGATCTGAAGTGGCTGCTGAGCGGCGTGAGGAGCAGCCAGCGTTAACGATGGCCGAGGCTCGCCGGGCCACGCCGGCTGGATCATTGTGTGTGAGTGCACATGAGTGTGCACGTGAGTGTGCATGTGAGGCAGCTTTCCAGCGCGCCGTCTCTCTGCAGCTGAATCCTCCAGATGACCGACAGCAACTCGAGTTTGTTTCATTTCAGCTCCACACAAACACGCCCAAAACAAACTCACGTGCACATGCACACACACGTGCACGTTGGCCTCGCCGCGCGCCCTCTCCGGTCCGTGCGTGTCGCTGCTAAGTCATTAGCCGGCCGCGGTGTCGGCCCGTTCCCTTTAAACCTTTGAACCTTTAAACCTTTAAACCTTTAAACCTTTAAACCTTTGAACCTTTAAACCTTTAAACCTTTAAACCTTTACACCTTTAAACCTTTAAACCTTTACACCTTTACACCTTTAAACCTTTAAACCTTTTAAACCTTTAAACCTTTACACCTTTACACCTTTAAACCTTTACACCTTTAAACCTTTACACCTTTAAACCTTTAAACCTTTAAACCTTTAAACCTTTACACCTTTAAACCTTTACACCTTTAAACCTTTAAACCTTTACACCTTTAAACCTTTACACCTTTAAACCTTTACACCTTTACACCTTTACACCTTTACACCTTTAAACGTTTAAACCTTTAAATCTTTAAACCTTTAAACCTTTACACCTTTAAACCTTTACACCTTTACACCTTTAAACGTTTAAACCTTTAAATCTTTAAACCTTTAAACCTTTACACCTTTAAACCTTTACACCTTTAAACCTTTAAACCTTTACACCTTTAAACCTTTAAATCTTTAAACCTTTAAACCTTTACACCTTTAAACCTTTAAACCTTTAAACCTTTAAACCTTTAAACCTTTAAACCTTTAAACCTTTAAACCTTTACACCTTTACACCTTTAAACCTTTACACCTTTAAACCTTTACACCTTTACACCTTTAAACCTTTAAACCTTTAAACCTTTAAACCTTTACACCTTTACACCTTTAAACCTTTAAACCTTTACACCTTTAAACCTTTAAACCTTTAAACCTTTACACCTTTAAACCTTTAAACCTTTACACCTTTAAACCTTTAAACCTTTACACCTTTAAACCTTTACACCTTTAAACCTTTAAACCTTTACACCTTTAAACCTTTACACCTTTAAACCTTTACACCTTTAAACCTTTACACCTTTAAACCTTTAAACCTTTAAACCTTTACACCTTTAAACCTTTAAACCTTTAAACCTTTAAACCTTTACACCTTTACACCTTTACACCTTTAAACCTTTAAACCTTTACACCTTTAAACCTTTAAACCTTTACACCTTTAAACCTTTACACCTTTAAACCTTTAAACCTTTAAACCTTTACACCTTTACACCTTTAAACCTTTAAACCTTTACACCTTTAAACCTTTACACCTTTAAACCTTTACACCTTTAAACCTTTACACCTTTAAACCTTTAAACCTTTACACCTTTACACCTTTAAACCTTTAAACCTTTACACCTTTAAACCTTTAAACCTTTACACCTTTAAACCTTTACACCTTTAAACCTTTACACCTTTAAACCTTTAAACCTTTACACCTTTAAACCTTTAAACCTTTACACCTTTACACCTTTACACCTTTAAACCTTTAAACCTTTACACCTTTAAACCTTTACACCTTTACACCTTTAAACCTTTAAACCTTTAAACCTTTAAACCTTTACACCTTTAAACCTTTAAACCTTTACACCTTTAAACCTTTAAACCTTTACACCTTTAAACCTTTACACCTTTAAACCTTTAAACCTTTACACCTTTACACCTTTAAACCTTTAAACCTTTACACCTTTACACCTTTAAACCTTTAAACCTTTACACCTTTAAACCTTTAAACCTTTACACCTTTACACCTTTAAACCTTTAAACCTTTACACCTTTAAACCTTTAAACCTTTACACCTTTAAACCTTTAAACCTTTACACCTTTAAACCTTTACACCTTTACACCTTTAAACCTTTAAACCTTTACACCTTTAAACCTTTAAACCTTTACACCTTTACACCTTTAAACCTTTAAACCTTTACACCTTTAAACCTTTAAACCTTTACACCTTTACACCTTTAAACCTTTAAACCTTTAAACCTTTAAACCTTTACACCTTTAAACCTTTAAACCTTTAAACCTTTAAACCTTTACACCTTTACACCTTTAAACCTTTAAACCTTTAAACCTTTACACCTTTAAACCTTTACACCTTTAAACCTTTACACCTTTAAACCTTTAAACCTTTAAACCTTTACACCTTTAAACCTTTAAACCTTTACACCTTTAAACCTTTAAACCTTTACACCTTTAAACCTTTACACCTTTAAACCTTTACACCTTTAAACCTTTAAACCTTTACACCTTTAAACCTTTAAACCTTTACACCTTTACACCTTTAAACCTTTAAACCTTTAAACCTTTAAACCTTTACACCTTTAAACCTTTAAACCTTTACACCTTTAAACCTTTAAACCTTTACACCTTTAAACCTTTACACCTTTAAACCTTTAAACCTTTACACCTTTACACCTTTAAACCTTTAAACCTTTACACCTTTACACCTTTAAACCTTTAAACCTTTACACCTTTAAACCTTTAAACCTTTACACCTTTACACCTTTAAACCTTTAAACCTTTACACCTTTAAACCTTTAAACCTTTACACCTTTAAACCTTTAAACCTTTACACCTTTAAACCTTTACACCTTTACACCTTTAAACCTTTAAACCTTTACACCTTTAAACCTTTACACCTTTACACCTTTACACCTTTAAACCTTTAAACCTTTACACCTTTAAACCTTTAAACCTTTACACCTTTACACCTTTAAACCTTTAAACCTTTAAACCTTTAAACCTTTACACCTTTAAACCTTTAAACCTTTAAACCTTTAAACCTTTACACCTTTACACCTTTAAACCTTTAAACCTTTAAACCTTTACACCTTTAAACCTTTACACCTTTAAACCTTTACACCTTTAAACCTTTAAACCTTTAAACCTTTACACCTTTAAACCTTTAAACCTTTACACCTTTAAACCTTTACACCTTTAAACCTTTACACCTTTAAACCTTTAAACCTTTACACCTTTACACCTTTAAACCTTTACACCTTTAAACCTTTAAACCTTTACACCTTTAAACCTTTAAACCTTTACACCTTTACACCTTTAAACCTTTACACCTTTAAACCTTTAAACCTTTAAACCTTTACACCTTTAAACCTTTAAACCTTTACACCTTTACACCTTTACACCTTTAAACCTTTAAACCTTTAAACCTTTAAACCTTTAAACCTTTAAACCTTTACACCTTTACACCTTTAAACCTTTACACCTTTAAACCTTTAAACCTTTACACCTTTACACCTTTAAACCTTTAAACCTTTACACCTTTACACCTTTAAACCTTTACACCTTTAAACCTTTAAACCTTTAAACCTTTACACCTTTAAACCTTTAAACCTTTACACCTTTACACCTTTACACCTTTAAACCTTTACACCTTTACACCTTTAAACCTTTAAACCTTTACACCTTTAAACCTTTACACCTTTAAACCTTTACACCTTTAAACCTTTACACCTTTAAACCTTTAAACCTTTACACCTTTACACCTTTAAACCTTTAAACCTTTACACCTTTAAACCTTTAAACCTTTACACCTTTAAACCTTTACACCTTTAAACCTTTACACCTTTAAACCTTTAAACCTTTACACCTTTAAACCTTTAAACCTTTACACCTTTACACCTTTACACCTTTAAACCTTTAAACCTTTACACCTTTAAACCTTTACACCTTTACACCTTTAAACCTTTAAACCTTTAAACCTTTAAACCTTTACACCTTTAAACCTTTAAACCTTTACACCTTTAAACCTTTAAACCTTTACACCTTTAAACCTTTACACCTTTAAACCTTTAAACCTTTACACCTTTACACCTTTAAACCTTTAAACCTTTACACCTTTACACCTTTAAACCTTTACACCTTTAAACCTTTAAACCTTTACACCTTTAAACCTTTACACCTTTACACCTTTAAACCTTTAAACCTTTACACCTTTAAACCTTTAAACCTTTACACCTTTACACCTTTAAACCTTTAAACCTTTACACCTTTAAACCTTTAAACCTTTACACCTTTACACCTTTAAACCTTTAAACCTTTAAACCTTTAAACCTTTACACCTTTAAACCTTTAAACCTTTAAACCTTTAAACCTTTACACCTTTACACCTTTAAACCTTTAAACCTTTAAACCTTTACACCTTTAAACCTTTACACCTTTAAACCTTTACACCTTTAAACCTTTAAACCTTTAAACCTTTACACCTTTAAACCTTTAAACCTTTACACCTTTAAACCTTTACACCTTTAAACCTTTACACCTTTAAACCTTTAAACCTTTACACCTTTACACCTTTAAACCTTTACACCTTTAAACCTTTAAACCTTTACACCTTTAAACCTTTAAACCTTTACACCTTTACACCTTTAAACCTTTACACCTTTAAACCTTTAAACCTTTAAACCTTTACACCTTTAAACCTTTAAACCTTTACACCTTTACACCTTTACACCTTTAAACCTTTAAACCTTTAAACCTTTAAACCTTTAAACCTTTAAACCTTTAAACCTTTACACCTTTACACCTTTAAACCTTTACACCTTTAAACCTTTAAACCTTTACACCTTTAAACCTTTAAACCTTTACACCTTTACACCTTTAAACCTTTACACCTTTAAACCTTTAAACCTTTAAACCTTTACACCTTTAAACCTTTAAACCTTTACACCTTTACACCTTTACACCTTTAAACCTTTACACCTTTAAACCTTTAAACCTTTAAACCTTTAAACCTTTAAACCTGTTTTATTTCAGCTCCACACAAAATAGCCCAAAACAAACTCACGTGCACACATGTTCACGCCCAAAACAAACTCACGTGCACACACATGCACACTGGCCTCGGTTCGTGCGTGCCGCTGCTCGGTCATTAGCCGGCCGCGGTGTCGGCCCGTGCGCGGCCCGTGCGCGGCCCGTGCGCGGCCCGGGGGGAAACGTCATTAAGGCGTATTGTGGACGCTCAGCCAAGGTTTGTTTTCGTCTTTGGAAAGGGGCCCCGGGTCCCCGGAGGGGCCCCGGCAGAGCTCCTGGGGTCCGGTTTGTTTATGACACTTCTCTGGCAGTTTGGAGGAGGCTGTCACCACAGCGGCACCAGTGGGTTTCCAAAGCTAATTGGTCTCCTGGAACTTTCACTAATGGTTCCAAGTAGCCGGGGGAATAAATTATTGTGGCGCAGTTCTGTGGCAACAGTCTCACGTGCACACGTTGCGCACGTGCGCACGCACGCCGGAGGCCGGGAGGCACAAACACGGCGCTTAGTTTGTGATTTTTCCTGCACTTAGAGATCAAACGGCGTGATAAATGATTCATAAAGCGTCTCGTTTGGCATTCGCAGCCTCGATTTGACGCTTGTTTGTCAAATGGCAATTTGATTCAGGACGGCGGGGGGGCGAAAGGCAGCAGCGTAATTGGACGTCACGGGTCATATGCAACATGATTAATTTTTAAGAATTACCGGAAGATATGTTAATGACCCCGGCCGGCGTGGATTTATTGTTGGGAGCAGCTTGTCGGAGGATTATAGGCAGAAAATGAGACCCTGTGTTGTTATTGCTGATGATGGATGGACCCCCCCCCCCCCGTCTGTAAACCCTATAAATTCATTCTGACAAATATCTTCACATCTTAATATCTTAACATCTCCGTCCCGTCGGAGGCTGCGAGACGAGA
Organism: Odontesthes bonariensis; assembly: GCF_027942865.1. Classification (NCBI taxonomy): domain Eukaryota; kingdom Metazoa; phylum Chordata; class Actinopteri; order Atheriniformes; family Atherinopsidae; genus Odontesthes; species Odontesthes bonariensis. The sequence goes on from NC_134518.1 coordinate 37,515,649, forward strand.
ACGTTTCCTCCGAGGCTGGAGGAGCGGCCGTTTAAACGTCGGCTTTAACAACAGGTTAAAGTTCTTTTTATCATTTCTGAGGATTTAATGTCGCCGCGGCGCTTTAACGGTCCGAGCTCGTTTCCTGTTAGGGCGCCGTTATCTTTAAAGCTGACGGATAAAACCGGCGACTCCTGGAGACTTTTATCTGGTCGGGTTCGGACTTTGTTCTGATTCTGCACCTTTAAACCTTTAAACCTTTAAACCTTTACACCTTTAAACCTTTAAACCTTTAAACCTTTAAACCTTTAAACCTTAAACCTTAAACCTTTAAACCTTTACACCTTAAACCTTAAACCTTTAAACCTTTACACCTTTACACCTTTAAACCCTTAAACCTTTAAACCTTTAAACCTTTAAACCCTTAAACCTTTAAACCTTTAAACCTTTAAACCTTTACACCTTAAACCTTAAACCTTTAAACCTTTAAACCTTTAAACCTTTAAACCTTTACACCTTTAAACCTTTACACCTTTAAACCTTTAAACCCTTAAACCTTTAAACCTTTAAACCTTTAAACCTTTAAACCCTTAAACCTTTAAACCTTTAAACCTTTACACCTTTAAACCTTTAAACCTTTAAACCTTTAAACCTTTTAAACCTTTAAACCTTAAACCTTAAACCTTTAAACCTTTAAACCTTTAAACCTTTACACCTTTAAACCTTTAAACCTTTAAACCTTAAACCTTAAACCTTTAAACCTTTAAACCTTTAAACCTTTAAACCTTAAACCTTAAACCTTTAAACCTTTAAACCTTTAAACCTTTAAACCTTTACACCTTTAAACCTTTACACCTTTAAACCTTTAAACCTTTAAACCTTTAAACCTTTAAACCTTTACACCTTTAAACCTTTACACCTTTAAACCTTTAAACCTTAAACCTTTAAACCTTAAACCTTAAACCTTTAAACCTTTAAACCTTTACACCTTTAAACCTTTAAACCTTTAAACCTTTAAAACTTTAAACCTTTAAACCTTTAAACCTTTACACCTTTAAAACTTTAAACCTTTAAACCTTTAAACCTTTAACCTTTAAACCTTTAAACCTTTACACCTTTAAACCTTTAACCTTTAAACCTTTACACCTTTAAACCTTAAACCTTTAAACCTTTAACCTTTAAACCTTTACACCTTTAAACCTTTAACCTTTAAACCTTTAACCTTTAAACCTTTACACCTTTAAACCTTTAACCTTTAAACCTTTAACCTTTAAACCTTTACACCTTTAAACCTTTAACCTTTAAACCTTTAACCTTTAAACCTTTACACCTTTAAACCTTGAACCTTTAAACCTTTAACCTTTAAACCTTTACACCTTTAAACCTTTAACCTTTAAACCTTTACACCTTTAAACCTTTACACCTTTACACCTTTAACCTTTAAACCTTAAACCTTTAAACCTTTAACCTTTAAACCTTTACACCTTTAAACCTTTAACCTTTAAACCTTTAACCTTTAAACCTTTAACCTTTAAACCTTAAACCTTTAACCTTAAACCTTTAAACCTTTAAACCTTTACACCTTTAAACCTTTACACCTTTAAACCTTTAAACCTTAAACCTTAAACCTTTAAACCTTTAAACCTTTAAACCTTAAACCTTAAACCTTTAAACCTTTACACCTTTAAACCTTTAAACCTTTAAACCTTTACACCTTTAAACCTTTACACCTTTAAACCTTAAACCTTTAAACCTTTAAACCTTTAAACCTTAAACCTTTAAACCTTTACACCTTTACACCTTTAAACCTTTAAACCTTTAAACCTTTAACCTTTAAACCTTTACACCTTTAAACCTTTAAACCTTTAAACCTTTACACCTTTAAACCTTTAAACCTTTAAACCTTTAAACCTTTAAACCTTTACACCTTTAAACCTTTAAACCTTTAAACCTTAAACCTTTAAACTTTTACACCTTTACACCTTTAAACCTTTACACCTTTAAACCTTAAACCTTTAAACCTTTACACCTTTAAACCTTTAAACCTTTAAACCTTTACACCTTTAAACCTTTAAACCTTTAAACCTTAAACCTTTAAACCTTTAAACCTTTAAACCTTTAAACCTTAAACCTTTAAACCTTTAAACCTTAAACCTTTAAACCTTAAACCTTTAAACCTTTAAACCTTTAAACCTTTACACCTTTAAACCTTTAAACCTTTAAACCTTTAAACCTTTAACCTTTAAACCTTTAAACCTTTACACCTTTAAACCTTTAACCTTTAAACCTTTAAACCTTTACACCTTTAAACCTTTAACCTTTAAACCTTTAAACCTTTACACCTTTAAACCTTTACACCTTTAAACCTTTAAACCTTAAACCTTTAAACCTTTAAACCTTTAAACCTTTAACCTTTAAACCTTTAAACCTTTAAACCTTTAAACCTTTAACCTTTAAACCTTTAAACCTTTACACCTTTAAACCTTTAACCTTTACACCTTTAAACCTTTACACCTTTAAACCTTTAAACCTTAAACCTTTAAACCTTTAAACCTTTAAACCTTTAAACCTTAAACCTTTAAACCTTTAAACCTTAAACCTTTAAACCTTAAACCTTTAAACCTTTACACCTTTAAACCTTTAAACCTTTAAACCTTTAAACCTTTACACCTTTAAACCTTTAAACCTTAAACCTTTAAACCTTTAAACCTTTAAACCTTTAAACCTTAAACCTTTAAACCTTTAAACCTTAAACCTTTAAACCTTAAACCTTTAAACCTTTACACCTTTAAACCTTTAAACCTTAAACCTTTAAACCTTTAAACCTTTAAACCTTTAAACCTTAAACCTTTAAACCTTTAAACCTTAAACCTTTAAACCTTAAACCTTTAAACCTTTACACCTTTAAACCTTTAAACCTTTAAACCTTTAAACCTTAAACCTTTAAACCTTTAAACCTTAAACCTTTAAACCTTAAACCTTTAAACCTTTACACCTTTAAACCTTTACACCTTTAAACCTTTAAACCTTTAAACCTTTACACCTTTAAACCTTTACACCTTTACACCTTTAAACCTTAAACCTTTAAACCTTAAACCTTTAAACCTTTAAACCTTTACACCTTTAAACCTTTACACCTTTAAACCTTAAACCTTAAACCTTAAACCTTAAAACCTTAAACCTTAAACCTTTAACCTTTAACCTTTAAACCTTTACACCTTTAACCTTTAAACCTTAAACCTTAAACCTTTAACCTTTAACCTTTAAACCTTAAACCTTTAAACCTTTAAACCTTAAACCTTTAAACCTTAAACCTTAAACCTTTAAACCTTAAACCTTTAAACCTTAAACCTTTAAACCTTAAACCTGCTGCTTCACAGTATTCGCATCATTCTCTGTCTTTTTGTTTTTGTTGTTCAGACGGTTAAACTCGCCTCACGTTTCCCGCCCTCTGATTGGTTCAGGTTGTGCCTGCAGGCGCCGCTCCAGGCTGTGAAAACACCTCAGAATCCCAGGAATAATATACATATATATTTAGAATCAATATTCTCCAGGAAAACAACTTGGACCTCATGCGTGCGTTTTCATCTCCGCTTTTAAACTCCAAAATGTTCAGTTTAACTCCGTGAATATTCGGCTTTGGATTTAAAACCCGAGGTCATTAACATTAAAGGTCTTAAAACTACTTTCCTCCCATGTTTCAGTGGCCAACAATGACTGCTATATTTCCCTCTGTAATGGATTAAAACATTAATATTGATATTTCACACACTTAGAGGCAGCAAACCTGTAAAATTACTTTTACAAACCTTTAATTTGTAAAATTAAAGGTTTGTTTAATTTTACAGGTTTAATTTTACCCGTCCTGATGCTGATGAACACGGGTCAATCAGTTACAGGAAAGCAGGAAATCTAACCGTTCTTATGGGTTTTAAACAGGGCTGGGCGAGTTAACCCGTTATTATCGCATTAACTCGTTAGTTATTTAACGCCGATAATTATTTTATTGTGCATTAACGCTTTTTTTTTGTTTGTTTTATTATTTTTTGAGGGCTTTTGTGCCTTTAATGGAAAGTTCAGAGAGACAGGAAGCAGGGGGCAGAGAGAGGGGGAACAACATGCAGCACAGGGCCGTAACATAATATGTCGTAATATGAAAATTAGGGCTGGGAGAGTTAACTCGTTATTATCGCTTTAATTCGTTAATTATTTAACGCCGATAAATATTTTATCGCGCATTAACGCAGGATTTTTATTTATTTATTTTATTTATTTTATTTTATTCATTATTTTATTATTGTAAAAGTCTGTTGCTCACAGGCTTTTGTTTTGTAAAAGTCTGTTGCTCACAGGCTTTTATTTTGTAAAAGTCTGTTGCTCACAGGCTTTTATTTTGTAAAAGTCTGTTGCTCACAGGCTTTTATTTTGTAAAAGTCTGTTGCTCACAGGCTTTTATTCTGTAAAAGTCTGTTGCTCACAGGCTTTTATTTTGTAAAAGTCTGTCGCTCACAGGCTTTTATTTTGTAAAAGTCTGTTGCTCACAGGCTTTTATTTTGTAAAAGTCTGTTGCTCACAGGCTTTTATTTTGTAAAAGTCTGCTGCTCACAGGCTTTTATTTTGTAAAAGTCTGTTGCTCACAGGCTTTTATTCTGTAAAAGTCTGTTGCTCACAGGCTTTTATTTTGTAAAAGTGTGTTGCTCACAGGCTTTTATTCTGTAAAAGTCTGCTGCTGTCTGCTGTGGAACAGGAAAAGAAAGTAATCGGCGGATCCACCAAACATGGAGAAGGGTACGGAACTTTTACTCGGCCATTTTCATGTTAAAGTTCTTCCAGACGGCGGAGTCGACAGAACCAAAGTCATCTGTAAACACTGCCAAGTTGAATTGTCTTCTCAGCGTAGTAGTTCCAGTCTAAAATATCACTTAAAGGCAAAACACACAACTGATAGCAGCAAGTCATTCAAGGAAACAGACAGTGGAGCGAGGCTTCTACATAAAAACTACAGAAAGATGCTGATGTTAAAAGTGTGTTTGCACAACAAATGTTATGGCACTTTCATTCATATGGCAGCACATTTAAAATAAAGCTAAATGCTAAAAGCTATACGCTACTTTTGGATTCATTTTTGGATTCTGCGTACAAATGAGATTAATCGTGATTAATCAGGGAAATCATGTGATTAATTAGATTAAACCTTTGGCCCTAGTTTTAAATAAAAGGCTTCTGGTCTGAACAGATACTCCGTCCTCGTGCTGTAAACATCTGTCTGATGGGTATTAATGTGTTGGCTTCGGCCTGCTGCTGTTCAACATGCCACGCTGACCCTTCACACCAAAAGCCTCATTAGGCCCCACCCGCCCCGCAGCGCTGAGGTGCAAACCCGGCGCTCCCTCCGGATGCCTTCACACACTTTGGACCAGACTCCGTTTGGGCTGCTGTCAGCCGCCGGTTGGTTGCAACGCTCGCCAGCCAGTTCGCCCTCTGGCTACCTGGACGGCTGCTTTTTGGCGAGGAAACATCCAGTGGGCTGGCTGGTTGTCAGGGCGATGGGAGGGGGAGGGGGAGGGGCGGGGGCGCCTCCATCTGTGTGTTGTCCAAGCGTTGGCGACCTTGGTTTGGACCTCGCCCAGCCGCACACTCTGTCTGTATTCTGTAATATATGGAGAAAATCAATTCTGTTTTTACTGTAAATATCATTTTATTTTTTTATAAGATGGTTTAAGAAGATTTAATAAAAGTAAAGTTATTTTAAAAAACTGAAAACTGTAGAAAGAATTCCCCCAAAGACCTGAAACGGTTCCTTTTCACGTTCACGTTTCCTTTCCGGTTCTTTTTATCCTTTCAAACAGAAACAAAGTGATTAGGCAAGGCATCTTTGTTTATACAGCGCATTTCATACCACGGGCAACTCAGTGTGCTTTGCATAAAGACATTTAAAAGAGCAGCATAAAGCAGCATAAAAACAAGCAATTTAAAGAGAATAAAAAGAATAGAATAGAAATTAAAACACACAATTAAAAGCAATCAAAGAAGAAGGGAAAAATATATATATATATAAAACAATTAAGAGGATTTATAGCATTATGCTTTAAAATTATTTAAAGGAACTCAACCATAATTTAGATAAAATGAAATGCTGTTTGTGATTTATAGCTGCAGCACCAGTTCGCTCTCAGTGCTGATGGAAGGATGTTCGGCTCGTTATGTGGTTACTGAACTCAAAGGGAAGTTTGTCCAGTTGGCAGTTAACTGAAGTCGAGTAAGAAGTTCTGACATATAAAGGTCTCCCAGCAGCAAAAGGCAGAAATATTTGTATTTATGATGAATTAATTGATGAATTAAATCAGAGTAAAGAAGAAAAAATGATGAGTATCTGCAGACGGTGTAAAACTCCTTAGAACCAGGAAGTGTTCCCGGGGTTGGTGATAGGCCCCGCCCACATTTCTCTGAGCGGTTCTGGTGGATGAACGGGTCGGGTTTTAGGCCCGTCAGAACCAGCACTTTGACCGGTTTCACGGCCCGGCGCCGAGCTCGATGTGGTTCCGTCTGTTCTTAGAGAAGAATCGACAAAACCAGAAGGTGCATTAATAAATAACATAAATAATCAGCTCCGATTGTCCCTCCACAGTCGGTGCTGCGACAAGAAGAGCTGCGGAAACCGCAACGAGACGCCATCAGACCCCGTCATCATCGACAGGTGAGGAGCTCACCTGCTGACTCAGCTGTTTGTTTCACACACACACACACATTCTCGCACGTAATGCTGAGTGAGGACCGAGTAAAACCACCCACAAAGTGAGGACCAGTATTTCTAGTTCACACAAACAAAGTGGCTGTGTTCGAAACTGCATACTACATACTTCCATACTACATACTACATACTACATACTACATACTACATACTGCATACTACATACTGCATACTACATACTGCATACTGCATACTGCATACTACATACTGCATACTACATACTGCATACTGCATACTGCATACTACATACTTCCATACTACATACTACATACTACATACTACATACTGCATACTACATACTGCATACTACATACTGCATACTGCATACTACATACTGCATACTACATACTTCCATACTACATACTGCATACTACATACTTCCATACTACATACTACATACTACATACTACATACTGCATACTACATACTGCATACTACATACTGCATACTGCATACTGCATACTACATACTGCATACTACATACTGCATACTGCATACTGCATACTACATACTTCCATACTACATACTGCACACTACATACTTCCATACTACATACTGCACACTACATACTTCCATACTACATACTGCATACTACATACTTCCATACTACATACTGCATACTACATACTACATACTACATACTACATACTGCATACTGCATACTGCATACTACATACTGCATACTGCATACTCATGGATCAGACAGTATGCAGAGCGTTTACCCACAATGCATCTCGCTCCTGCCCGAGCCGAAATCAGCCGGCCTGAAGCTGATTTCTCTTAATTTCTAAACTCTGTAAACTTTAGCAACATTTGAAACATTTTCAGGTGAGAAAGTAGTCGTTTAGATCCCCAACGTGTTGAAAACCTGACAAAATACCGGCTGTTTACAATTTTGTTCCCACGAATTCGGCGCTACTAAAGCTAGCCGCAGTGAGCTAACGCACTTCCGGTTATTTTCACAAAATAAAATACCCGTTGCCTTTTATCATAGGGAAAGCCATTACCATACAATTGGTGCTTTTGTTTTGAAAACAGGAAGTGAACCTACCCTCGTTGTAGCTAGCTTGAAACTGCCGTTTTGACAGGAAATGACGATCGGCGACGTCACGTTACGTTGCATCTTGGGTAGTTTGAGTACGAGTAGTAACCTCATGATGCATACCCAACATTTAGGAGAATCTAGTATGCATCCGGGAACTTAAAAAAGTTAAAGTTAGTAGGAGTAGTAGGAGAAGTATGCGGTTTCGAACACAGCCAGTGTCACACTGCTTCAGATTTTGATAAGCACGAAAGATTCGGAAAAAGATTTTAATCCATGTTAAACTTTAGGGGTGAAAAATTGACACTCAGGACATTCTGAGGTTCCTACTGAGAAAATTAGAGGATAGCATCTATATAACCTCAGGGGGTCATCCAGAGGGAAAAGTGAGGACCGGCCAAAATGACCTCACTTTGTAAAATGTCCTCACTCTGTGGGTTAAAAACTAAACTCGGTCCTCACTCAACAGGTAGAGCTAGAACACACACACACACACACACTCTCTGCGGGTCGCTGATGGTTCTGGTTGCTTCCAGCTTCAGACGACGCTTCGTATCCTGTTACCTGAACACATTTGGGCTGTTGAATGTTGGAGGAACAAAAATATGTAAAACTTCATCCAGCTGCAGAGAAACAGCTGGAATCAGTCGGGTTCTTTATGGTTCTTTATGGTTCTTTTGGTTCTTTATGTTTCTTTATGGTTCTTTATGGGTTCTTTATGTTTCTTTTGGTTCTTTATGGTTCTTTATGGTTCTTTTAGTTCTTTATGGTTCTTTATGGTTCTTTTAGTTCTTTATGGTTCTTTATGGTTCTTTATGGTTCTTTTGGTTCTTTATGGTTCTTTTAGTTCTTTTGGTTCTTTATGTTTCTTTATGGTTCTTTTAGTTCTTTATGGTTCTTTATGGTTCTTTTAGTTCTTTATGGTTCTTTTGGTTCTTTATGGTTCTTTATGGTTATTTTGGTTCTTTATGTTTCTTTATGGTTCTTTTAGTTCTTTATTGTTCTTTATGGTTCTTTTGGTTCTTTATGGTTCTTTATGGTTCTTTACGGTTCTTTATGGTTTTTTATGGTTCTTTACGGTTCTTTATGGTTCTTTTGGTTCTTTACGGTTCTTTATGGTTCTTTATGGTTCTTTATGTTTCTTTATGGTTCTTTTGGTTCTTTATGGTTCTTTTAGTTCTTTTAGTTCTTTATGGTTCTTTATGTTTCTTTACGGTTCTTTATGGTTTTTTATGGTTTTTTATGGTTCTTTATGGTTCTTTATGGTTCTTTACGGTTCTTTATGGTTCTTTATGGTTCTTTTGGTTCTTTATGGTTCTTTTAGTTCTTTTAGTTATTTATGGTTCTTTATGGTTCATTTGGTTCTTTATGGTTCTTTATGCTTCTGGTGTTTTGCTGCTTTCTCAGACGAATGTGCGAATGGTTTATCGACACCGCGAGCCGATACGATGGTGTTCAACCTTCTGGTGTTTGTGGTTTCCAGAAAGCTCTGGTTCTTCCTCTTCTTTGTTCTCGGGCTGCAGCTCGTGTTGACCTGCAGTTTCTGTGGTTCTTCTTCTCTGGTTCTTCTTCTCTGGTTCTTCTTCTGTGGTTCTTCCTCTTCTGTGGTTCTTCTTCTCTGGTTCTTCCTCTTATCTGGTTCTTCTTCTTTGCTCTCGGGCTGCAGCTTCTGAAACATCTGAACTTGGACTCTGTCTGAGCTCTGCTGTCACGCCGCCGTTCTTCTTCTTCTTCTGTTATTTGTTGGTTCAGAGAAGCTCGTTATTGTTGCTGAATCTGCTGACTTTCTGCTTCCTTCATTTTAAAACCGGCAGCGCATTAAAACGCCACGTTCCGACCCTGCAGCCGTCCCTCGGCGTGAATATTAACCTCACGTCCAATCAGGCGCCGCCGAGCAGCGGCATCACAATCCTTTATTAACGCGGCATTCGTCCTCGCCGTCTAATCCCTCCGCCCGCGCCGCCCTTGGAGTCGGCGGGCTGTCCGTCACGACGCCCGCCTGCGATTGGTCGGCTCGCAGCCGTGGGAGTCGGTGACCTCAGAGGAGGTCGGCGGGGGTCGGAACCGAGTCCATGTTGGCTCGTTAGAGCGGCCTTGGATCGCAGCCAGAACACACACACCGTGCACGCCTTCATACCGAGCGCACATGCATTTGCACGGTGTGCACGGTGTGCACGGTGTTCACACACATCTTCTCACCTCGGGCTGGGTGTGTGTGCGCTGACGTGTGCGTTTGATGGGTGTTTTTAGCGTCTGTGTCACCTTTCTGTGTGTTCTGTCACACATGAGATGGACTCCATACGTGACGCAAGGCATTGTGGGTAGAGCCAGAATTACAAAAAAAAGGTCTCACAAAGGGCATCATCAGAAAAGTTTGGACATAAAGTCCCACAAAAAACATGAATCTGTCATTTTTTTTATTGGTTTAAAGTAGAAAAACTGGTTTTAGACCAATTCAGATTAAAATTTTTGTTTGTTTGTTTGTTTGTTTACACAGTAAACAACAAATGTGTTCAGTACAATCACAGCATTTTTTTAAGTGACTGAAAAGGCTGAAGCGTAATGCTTATATTTAAGCCTGTCCTGTTGAAGCCCATCAACATATATTTTTACAAATACTACAGTAAAAAGAGAAAAGACAAAAAACAGAATTGCATCCAATAAAGTAAAAAAAATTGAAGAAAAATGAAGCAAAAATCATAAATAAACACAAAATCCTTCACAAATTATAAATACTTGTAGCCCTCAAAAAATTGCTTTAGAAAGCATCCTTTTGAAAACCAAAAATGTTCTACAGTTTCTTACATTTATATTAGATAGATAGATAAGTACTTTATTCATCCCTATTTGGGAAATTATTGTTTTCAGCAGCAGCGTACATTTAACAAGCAAATAGAATAAATACAATAGAATTAGAATAGAAATAGAATAAAAATAGAGAATAAACATTAGCTATATAATGTTATATGTAACATTAGCATCATTCCATAATGAAAGCCCAACAACAGATATGTATCTCCTTTTCATTTCTTTTTTGGCCTTTGGTTTGTTAAATTATACTTTGTTTCTTGAGAAAAACCTTTGTACGCTCACTGGGAGTAACTTTGATTTAGCTCGATACATTATTTGCATTATCTTGTAATAATATACCAGATCATTGAACTTCATGAACAGTGTGTGTGTGGGGAGGGGGGGGGGGTGCACACAGTAATCAACCTTATTAATAATCAGTATGGCTTGTTTCTGTTGGAGAACTATTGTTGTTTTATATGTCGAGCCCCAGACTTCCAATTTGAGTTTATATTTGAGTTCGACTGGGTTGGGACTCACATTGAACTGGTTTTTGGACTGCTTTCGGCTTGTTCTTATAAGATTTTGTAATATATCGGGTGTATTTATATTGGGTTTATATTGTATTCAGTCTGGATTTGGAGAGGGTTCACATTTTGTCCTGTTTTGCATTCTAAATCCACACTAGGAGTGAATTTATATTGAGGTTAGGACTTGATTCACACTGGTTTCATACTGGGTTTTGACTTGTTTATTCTCTTTTAGATCCAATTTGACAATATGAATGGCTTAAGACTTGTTTTGGTCTTTGTTTTGCTTTGATTGCTTCACGCTGAAACTGGATTTAGACGAAGATTGGTTTTTGTATAAATTTATACTGCTTTGGTATGATTTTTGGATTGATTTCTATTGATTAAACACAAGTTTTAGACTTGTTTTGGACTGTATTTAACATCAGTGTGTGTTCCAGCTAACATCAGTGTGTGTTCCAGCTAACTTCAGTGTGTGTTCCCGCTAACATCAGTGTGTGTTCTAGCTAACATCAGTGTGTGTTCCAGCTAACTTCAGTGTGTGTTCCAGCTAACATCAGTGTTTGTTCCAGCTAACATCAGTGTGTGTTCCAGCTAACTTCAGTGTGTGTTCCAGCTAACATCAGTGTTTGTTCCAGCTAACATCAGTGTGTGTTCCAGCTAACATCAGTGTTTGTTCCCGCTAACTTCAGTGTGTGTTCCCGCTAACATCAGTGTGTGTTCCCGCTAACTTCAGTGTGTGTTCCAGCTAACTTCAGTGTGTGTTCCAGCTAACTTCAGTGTGTGTTCCAGCTAACTTCAGTGTGTGTTCCAGCTAACATCAGTGTGTGTTCCAGCTAACATCAGTGTGTGTTCCAGCTAACATCAGTGTGTGTTCCACCTAACATCAGTGTGTGTTCCAGCTAACATCAGTGTGTGTTCTAGCTAACATCAGTGTGTGTTCCAGCTAACTTCAGTGTGTGTTCCCGCTAACATCAGTGTGTGTTCCAGCTAACATCAGTGTGTGTTCCAGCTAACATCAGTGTGTGTTCCAGCTAACATCAGTGTTTGTTCTAGCTAACATCAGTGTGTGTTCCTGCTAACATCAGTGTGTGTTCCAGCTAACATCAGTGTGTGTTCTAGCTAACATCAGTGTGTGTTCCAGCTAACTTCAGTGTGTGTTCCAGCTAACATCAGTGTGTGTTCCCGCTAACATCAGTGTGTGTTCTAGCTAACATCAGTGTGTGTTCCAGCTAACTTCAGTGTGTGTTCCCGCTAACATCAGTGTGTGTTCCAGCTAACATCAGTGTGTGTTCCAGCTAACATCAGTGTGTGTTCCAGCTAACATCAGTGTTTGTTCTAGCTAACATCAGTGTGTGTTCCTGCTAACATCAGTGTGTGTTCCAGCTAACATCAGTGTGTGTTCCAGCTAACATCAGTGTGTGTTCTAGCTAACATCAGTGTGTGTTCCAGCTAACTTCAGTGTGTGTTTCAGCTAACATCAGTGTTTGTTCCAGCTAACATCAGTGTGTGTTCCAGCTAACATCAGTGTTTGTTCCCGCTAACTTCAGTGTGTGTTCCAGCTAACTTCAATGTGTGTTCCAGCTAACTTCAGTGTGTGTTCCAGCTAACTTCAATGTGTGTTCCAGCTAACTTCAGTGTGTGTTCCAGCTAACTTCAGTGTGTGTTCCAGCTAACATCAGTGTGTGTTCCAGCTAACATCAGTGTGTGTTCCAGCTAACATCAGTGTGTGTTCCAGCTAACATCAGTGTGTGTTCCAGCTAACATCAGTGTGTGTTCCAGCTAACATCAGTGTGTGTTCTAGCTAACATCAGTGTTTGTTCCCGCTAACATCAGTGTTTGTTCCCGCTAACTTCAGTGTGTGTTCCCGCTAACATCAGTGTGTGTTCCCGCTAACTTCAGTGTGTGTTCCAGCTAACTTCAGTGTGTGTTCCAGCTAACATCAGTGTGTGTTCCAGCTAACTTCTGTGTGTTCAGCTAACATCAGTGTGTGTTCCAGCTAACATCAGTGTGTGTTCCAGCTAACATCAGTGTGTGTTCCAGCTAACATCAGTGTGTGTTCTAGCTAACATCAGTGTTTGTTCCCGCTAACATCAGTGTTTGTTCCCGCTAACTTCAGTGTGTGTTCCCGCTAACATCAGTGTGTGTTCTAGCTAACTTCAGTGTTTGTTCCCGCTAACATCAGTGTTTGTTCCCGCTAACTTCAGTGTTTGTTCCCGCTAACATCAGTGTTTGTTCCAGCTAACATCAGTGTGTGTTCCTGCTAACATCAGTGTGTGTTCCAGCTAACATCAGTGTGTGTTCCTGCTAACATCAGTGTGTGTTCCTGCTAACATCAGTGTGTGTTCCTGCTAACATCAGTGTTTGTTCCAGCTAACATCAGTGTTTGTTCTAGCTAACATCAGTGTGTGTTCCAGCTAACATCAGTGTTTGTTCCAGCTAACTTCAGTGTGTGTTCCTGCTAACATCAGTGTGTGTTCCAGCTAACTTCAGTGTGTGTTCTAGCTAACATCAGTGTGTGTTCCAGCTAACTTCAATGTGTGTTCTAGCTAACATCAGTGTGTGTTCCAGCTAACATCAGTGTGTGTTCCAGCTAACATCAGTGTGTGTTCCAGCTAACATCAGTGTGTGTTCCAGCTAACATCAGTGTGTGTTCCAGCTAACATCAGTGTGTGTTCTAGCTAACTTCAGTGTGTGTTCTAGCTAACATCAGTGTTTGTTCCCGCTAACATCAGTGTGTGTTCTAGCTAACATCAGTGTGTGTTCTAGCTAACTTCAGTGTTTGTTCCCGCTAACATCAGTGTGTGTTCCCGCTAACATCAGTGTTTGTTCCCGCTAACTTCAGTGTGTGTTCCCGCTAACATCAGTGTTTGTTCCAGCTAACTTCAGTGTGTGTTCCAGCTAACATCAGTGTGTGTTCCCGCTAACATCAGTGTGTGTTCCCGCTAACTTCAGTGTGTGTTCCCGCTAACTTCAGTGTGTGTTCCCGCTAACTTCAGTGTGTGTTCCAGCTAACTTCAGTGTGTGTTCTAGCTAACATCAGTGTGTGTTCCAGCTAACATCAGTATTTGTTCCCGCTAACTTCAGTGTGTGTTCCTGCTAACATCAGTGTGTGTTCCCGCTAACTTCAGTGTTTGTTCCTGCTAACATCAGTGTGTGTTCTAGCTAACATCAGTGTTTGTTCCTGCTAACATCAGTGTGTGTTCTAGCTAACTTCAGTGTGTGTTCTAGCTAACATCAGTGTGTGTTCCAGCTAACATCAGTGTGTGTTCTAGCTAACTTTAGTGTTTGTTCCAGCTAACTTCAGTGTGTGTTCCCGCTAACTTCAGTGTGTGTTCCAGCTAACATCAGTGTTTGTTCCTGCTAACATCAGTGTGTGTTCTAGCTAACATCAGCGTTTGTTCCAGCTAACTTCAGTGTGTGTTCCCGCTAACTTCAGTGTGTGTTCCAGCTAACTTCAGTGTGTGTTCCAGCTAACATCAGCGTTTGTTCCAGCTAACTTCAGTGTGTGTTCCCGCTAACATCAGTGTTTGTTCCTGCTAACATCAGTGTGTGTTCTAGCTAACATCAGCGTTTGTTCCAGCTAACTTCAGTGTGTGTTCCCGCTAACATCAGTGTGTGTTCCAGCTAACATCAGTGTGTGTTCCAGCTAACATCAGCGTTTGTTCCAGCTAACTTCAGTGTGTGTTCCAGCTAACATCAGTGTGTGTTCCAGCTAACATCAGTGTGTGTTCCCGCTAACATCAGTGTGTGTTCCCGCTAACTTCAGTGGGTTCTGTGCAAACTGCTGGAAAATCACTTCCTGTTTTGTGGTCATTGGTCGCTCGTTGTGTCTCTGCAGCCCCGACCGCTTTAATTAGGACACGGCAGGACGTTGATACTAGTCCACCAACCCAGGGAATACACACAGACACTGTTTTTTGTGGGCATATTAATGGACACACACATATATGTGCAGACACACTGTCAGTCCTCTGCCGGTGATTTACTGCAGCTCTGCTTGTTTCTCTGCATTTTAGCGCCTGTTAAGAAATGCAGAGATTTATTGCCGTGACCTCCTCGAACACACACTGGAGCTGCTTTTAGTGACCCATCATGCAAATGATGCGTCTGAGCCGCTACAGTAAAGCAGTTTAACGCTGAGATCTCACGTCTCGCTCGAGTAAATCAAACATTCCTCTTCCTGCTGCAGAAACAAATCTTTTGGATTCGTAATGTCTCTCATCCTTTTTTATTCCTTTCACACCTGCGTCACCTGTGATGGTGCGAGGTTTCGTTTCCTCCGTCTGTCGTCGAGCTGCTGCAGCCTCTGAGCTCCTGGCTGCTGAAATGTTTTCAGCTGCTCTGAGATGTTAAATATCGGTGCGCTGCAGCTCCTCGTCGTTCGACCGTGTAAATCAGAGATAACTCATTACGCGGCTCCTCAAGCTCTAATTGGTGGTTCGCACTCGCATAGAAGCTTATAACAACATGGTAACAGTAACAATACATTTTTTTCAAATAACAAGTGGTAAAAGGTACATATATGTACCTTTTGAGGGTCCAAAAGGTACATATATGTACCTTTTTTCTACATGCTGGGGTACAATAGACAGTCTGTGTTAGGCTACTTCAGTATAAGGGTACGAAATTGCCACCAGAGGTACAAGCTTGGTCTCTGTAGGGTACAAAACTCTACCCTCTGAGGGTACTGCCCCGGTGCATGAGAGTGCACTGAGTGCATGTGTTATGTTCCAGTGAGTGGGATGTTTTATCTGTAGAAAAGGACTTTAGTATGTTGTGGTAAAAGTGTCCCTTCCCTTGGTTTTGCTCTCTGGTGTGAATCCTCTGAACTGCCCCTGAAAGTTGTGGCGTTCCCGTCTGAAGCCGGAGCTCGGGGCATCAGCTGGGGCGCCGCTGACAGCCCGTGTGCGTCTGAATATAAATGTCTCCTGATGCTCCTCTCAGAGGTCGCTTTGTTTCCTCCGTTTGCCGGTTAATGGCCGAAATCCTGCCGAGGCAGCAGAACGCCGCGCTGACGGATCGCCGCAACACCGCCGCCATTACGCGCTAATATTGCAATTAGATGGGTGGCCAAGTTGCCCGAGTGGGGCAATAAATTGCCGCAGAGTGTCAGAATGCAGGAGAAGGCCGGGCTCTAATTACCCGGAGCGCGCCTCCTCCTCGCCGCCGCCGCCGCCTGACCATCGCCTCACGCCTTAATGGCGGAGCCTTACATGGAGGCCACGGCCCCCCCCATCAACACTTGTTCCTCCGACGCCATTTGCAGCTTTGATGGCGTCTGTGGAGGGGGGAGTTTAGGGTGATGGAGGGCGACCTTTGACCTCCGCACAGCAGCAGCTTCACGGTCGTCCAGAACAAAAGACGATGGAAGGCGGGGGGGGGGGGGGGGGGGGAATCATAAGTTTTAACAGATAAATAACGGGGAGGGAAACAGCATCTTCATCAGAAAAGTTTGGACATAAAGTCCCACAAAAACATGAATCTGTCATTTTTTTTGTTGGTTTAAAGTAGAAAATTTATTATTTTCAGTGTTTGGAAACTGGTTTTAGATCAATTCAGATTCAAATTTGAGTTTATATTTGAGTTCAACTGGTTTTTGGACTGCTTTCGGCTTGTTCTTATAAGATATTGTAATATATCGGGTGTATTTATATTGGGTTTATGCTGTATTCAGTCTGGATTTGGAGAGGATTCACATTTTGTCCTGTTTTGCATTCTGAATCCACACTCGGAGTGAATTTATATTGAGGTTAGGACTTGATTCACACTGGTTTCATACTGGGGTTTTGACTTTTTTATTCTCTTTTAGATCCAATTTGACAATATGAGTGGCTTAAGACTTGTTTTGGTCTTTGTTTTTCTTTGATTGCTTTACACTGAGACTGGATTTAGACTAACATTGGTTTTCGTATGAACTTATACTGCTTTGGTATGATTTTGGGATTGATTTCTATTGATTAAACACAGGTTTTAGACTTGTTTTGGACTGTATTTAAAAATAGTGGGTTTTTTTATGGTGGTTTTCAGCTGGGTAATCACCTGTTTTGGAGCAGTTGGTGAGTTAAAAGCATCTGTAACCCGTTATTGTCGTGTAGAGCCGGGCTGAAGCAATCCATCCATGATTTATGCTCGACCAAAGTCCTTCAGCTGTAAATCTGCGCAGTTTTTAAGAATTAGATGCATGTCGTCCAGCTTACAGAGGATGGAACATGAATTTCTGATGAACTCCGGTCACATCCGCAAAGGAAAAATAATAATTGGTTCCAGAAACCTTTAACTTATTGGATGCTCCAAAAACAGAAGTAAGGACGGATTCCCCGACGGAATTAGCTGACTGAAACTGGACGACAGTTTTCCCACTTTATTAGAGCTTTCAGTTAAACTAAATCTTGATAAACTGGAGGAAACATCTGAGGATGTTTGTTGGAGGACTTTCTCAGACTCTGAAACACAACAGGATCCTCACAGTATCGTCCACTCGCTGTTCTTTGTGCACCTTCACTCACACGTCGATAAAGTTTGGCGTTTTTGACATAAACTGAAACCCAACCTTGAGAATCTTTATTCTGGCCGACCATAAAAGAATGAAAAGCAACAAAAGCAGCCACCAGTGAACTTTATCTACAGTCCTGTTGTTTCCTCCTGAATCGCCTCCTTAAATCAAACCCTCCTCTCCTCCTGCGGCCTCGCTGGCATTTCAGCTCCCACGAGACGATAAAGCATTGTAACTGCGGGACGAAGATGCTGTGCAGGAGTTTCTTTGTGCAAAGGATGATTAACTCTCCAGAAGCCAGAATCCGGCTGAAAGAAAAGCTCCTCACTTCTGCTGATTCTGGTTCAGGACGACAGAACACCTCCGACGTGTTCGTCCTCCTCAGAGTCTGGGCTGATGGGAGATGTAGTTTTAAACCATATTTATGGACTGAAAAATGCTTTAATAATCCAGCCTCTGAGTCTGCTGCGATTACTGATGAGCAGAAGTCAAAAATGCTCGTTTCTGCTCTGGTTCAGAGGGGAAAATGGTGAAGTTTCACTATACATGCTCAGAATCTGTGACCTGACCATGGTTTCCTACAGAGACGCAGCTAACAGCTAACAGCTAACAGCTAACAGCTAACAGCTCACAGCTAACAGCTAACAGCAAACAGCAAACAGCAAACAGCTAACAGCGAACAGCTAACAGCGAACAGCTAATAGCGAACAGCTAACAGCTAACAGCTAACAGCTAACAGCTCACAGCTAACAGCTAACAGCTAACAGCTCACAGCCAACAGCTAACAGCTCACAGCTCACAGCTAACAGCTAACAGCTCACAGCTCACAGCTAACAGCTAACAGCTCACAGCTCACAGCCAACAGCTAACAGCTCACAGCTCACAGCCAACAGCTAACAGCTCACAGCTAATAGCTCACAGCTAACAGCTAACAGCTCGCTACATCATGACAGCGATGTTCAAGGTCTTCCTTCGTCTGTCATTCAACATCTCGCTTGAATCCATCTAACACTTCACCTGAAGGGGGTGAAGTGTTAGTCAGCCGACTTCAGTGCGAGAGACCCCTCCCACAGGTATGGAAGGTGGAGAGGGTCATAATTCACCCAATGCGAATAATAATAATAAAATAAAGGCTTGAAATTGCATAAAATGTGCCCGGTTTTTTTACGATACTTTAAATAAGGGCCCCAAAACCCCCGATTTTTAACCAAAACACTTAAACCCAGTTTGAGTCTTTACGCCCAGTTTGAGTCTTTATGTCCAGTTTGAGTCTTTACACCCAGTTTGAGTCTTTACGCCCAGTTTGAGTCTTAACGCCCAGTTTGAGTCTTTACGTACAGTTTGAGTCTTTATGCCCAGTTTGAGTCTTAACGCCCAGTTTGAGTCTTTATGTCCAGTTTGAGTCTTTACGCCCAGTTTGAGTCTTTACGCCCAGTTTGAGTCTTAACGCCCAGTTTGAGTCTTTACACACAGTTTGAGTCTTTACGCCCAGTTTGAGTCTTAACGCCCAGTTTGAGTCTTTACACACAGTTTGAGTCTTTACGCCCAGTTTGAGTCTTAACGCCCAGTTTGAGTCTTTATGTCCAGTTTGAGTCTTTATGTCCAGTTTGAGTCTTTACGCCCAGTTTGAGTCTTTACGCCCAGTTTGAGTCTTAACGCCCAGTTTGAGTCTTTACGTACAGTTTGAGTCTTTACGCCCAGTTTGAGTCTTAACGCCCAGTTTGAGTCTTTATGTCCAGTTTGAGTCTTTACGCCCAGTTTGAGTCTTTACGCCCAGTTTGAGTCTTAACGCCCAGTTTGAGTCTTTATGTCCAGTTTGAGTCTTTACGCCCAGTTTGAGTCTTAACGCCCAGTTTGAGTCTTTATGTCCAGTTTGAGTCTTTACACACAGTTTGAGTCTTTATGCCCAGTTTGAGTCTTTACGCCCAGTTTGAGTCTTTATGCCCAGTTAAAGTCTTTACGCCCAGTTTGAGTCTTTATGTCCAGTTTGAGTCTTTACACACAGTTTGAGTCTTTACGCCCAGTTTGAGTCTTTATGTCCAGTTTGAGTCTTTACACACAGTTTGAGTCTTTATGTCCAGTTTGAGTCTTTACACACAGTTTGAGTCTTTATGCCCAGTTTGAGTCTTTACACCCAGTTTGAGTCTTTATGCCCAGTTTGAGTCTTAACGCCCAGTTTGAGTCTTTATGCCCAGTTTGAGTCTTTACACCCAGTTTGAGTCTTTACACACAGTTTGAGTCTTTACACCCAGTTTGAGTCTTTACACCCAGTTTGAGTCTTTACGCCCAGTTTGAGTCTTTACACACAGTTTGAGTCTTTACGCCCAGTTTGAGTCTTTACACCCAGTTTGAGTCTTTACACCCAGTTTGAGTCTTTACACACAGTTTGAGTCTTTACGCCCAGTTTGAGTCTTTATGCCCAGTTTGAGTCTTTATGCCCAGTTTGAGTCTTTACACCCAGTTTGAGTCTTTATGCCCAGTTTGAGTCTTTATGCCCAGTTTGAGTCTTTACACCCAGTTTGAGTCTTTACGCCCAGTTTGAGTCTTTACACCCAGTTTGAGTCTTTATGCCCAGTTTGAGTCTTTATGCCCAGTTTGAGTCTTTACACCCAGTTTGAGTCTTTATGCCCAGTTTGAGTCTTTACACCCAGTTTGAGTCTTTATGCCCAGTTTGAGTCTTTACACCCAGTTTGAGTCTTTATGCCCAGTTTGAGTCACAGCAAAGAGTCTCAGAGTGAATATACTAACAGAGAAATGGAAGAGGAGGAGAAGGAGAAGAAGAAGGAGGAGTAGTTCTGGTTATACTGTAAGCAGAGCTTCTCGTGCTTTTCGTGTACTTTGCAGGTAAAAATCAGTAAATGTGGGGGTGTGAGCGTAGTCTCCACGGGGGGCAGGTGGGTTATCTGCCCCTGTGGACCCTTCCCAGCAATTGTAGGGAATCGATCGGCTGAGCGCGGTCCATCGGAGCCGGCCAGATTAAGAGTATAGATTTACAATAAAAGCAGGAGAGATGGAGGGTGAGGAGGAGGAGTCCTGGGGGGCAGGAAGGCCTGGGGGGCAGGAAGGCCTGGGGGCAGCTGCGGGGGTTTCTGGGCAGCATGGGGCGAGGATCGGGGTGGATTTCAGGTTTTATGTCTCTTATTGAAGGAAACTGACGGGCCGACGGCGTGCTAATGATGCTTCGTGGCACCGACGCGGACGGAGAACATGCAGTGCAATGCATCATGGGTAATGTGGGTCTCATTGATCCGATCACATTGATTGTGAGTTTTATCTCGCAGCAGTTTTTCCAGTTTCAGACACATTTCAGGGCGTTTAGGGCCTCATGGTCTTCATCAGGTGGACTGAAGAAATGCTGATAAACCCTGGTGCATTATGGGAAATGTAGGATTTACTGTCTGTGGATCAAACGTGTGAATATTTTTCATCTCTGCTGTCTGGAATCAGACTTTTTTTAAATATTTATTCATTTTTATTTATTTTATTTTATGTATTTATTTATTATTTTTATTTAATTTTATTATTATTTTTTTATGGAATCAGGCTTTTAATAGCAGAGAAACAGGAATTGGTGATTATCTCGTGGACAGCGGTGCAGAAACTCACAGAGGACCCCCAGATGTTTCATTTCTCCTCCTGACGGCGTTTATTTCTTCAGAAACGACTCAAACACAACTCATCCTGCTCATGTTTTTAGTTTTCTGTGTGACGGAGGGACAGAAACACCAACTTCTGGACCTCTTTTCCCCGTCTCTGATCCCTTTGAGCCCACAGGATGGTTCCTGTTTGACCTTCTGCTGCAGAAACATCCAAACGGAGCTTTAACATGTTGGAGGTGACTCCCGAGCACAGAGTCGGTGTTTCAGGCCGAGGTTTGTGCGTCTGTGGTTGGCGGTGACGTGTAAAATATGGATGTTGGTGTTCGGACTGAATTATTCACCAACGCACTCACAGCCGGGCTTCCATCCCTTCTGAGGACCGACAGAAAACGTTCTGATGATGTTGAATAGTTAGGGCCAAACCACCGACCTTCTGATTGGTCGGCGTCCACCTGACCCCTGAGCCACAAACTTAAGTTTTTATCCTTCAGATTTGAGTTTTCCCATTTTATGCCTCATTATACTTCCAGCTGCTGCTTCTGTCCACCATCAGAGGTGAGTAGGGCAGCCAAAAATTGTACTCAAGTAAAAGTACTGTTACTTCAGAATAATATGACTCAAGTAAAAGTAAAAAGTATTCATCCAAATTATTACTTGAATAAGAGTAAAAAAGTGCTCGGTGAAAAAACTACTCGAGTACTGAGTAACTGTTGAGTAACGTCTGATTTATTTGTTAACACAAGCATTCAATCAGACAGACAAAAATACTAAATAATCATCTTTAGGCAAATTAGAGTTCATCCAATTGATAAAATAAATTAAAATGAATTCATTAATTACAAAATAGCTTAAATTAAAACTATTCCAGGTAAATTCAAGAACTTTAATAAAGAATAAAAGAGACTTAGGAAATGTTTAAAACATGTGTAACCCATATGTAACCTAAAAAACAAACATTCACCTATCCATGGGGGGAAAAACGAGTTTAGGAAACTTAGCGCTACATGTTTCCTCAAGTTAGATGTTGAGTTTCTGCTGAAATGTGCGTTTGTTTTGGTTGCCACAGAAGACACATAATGTAGCTGCTGTTTCTCACTCTTTGTAAGGTAAACATGCTTTCAGTATGAGGCCTCGTCTGCGTCTTCATTTCCCACCGTTGGTTCTGACATTTTTCATCTGTTTCTTTGTTTGTTTGCTACGACTGCTAATGCTAAAGCTAACCCGTCCCGCCGCTGCTTGAGGTGGTTTAGTTCACAAAATGAAGCATTTCAGGTGTTTTTTATCAAACTATCCGAAGCACAAAGAGTGGAAATGAGCAGAGATTTGTTGCTTTTTCTTCAGACCTTTTTCTTCACATTGATTTCCAGGCCCGGACTTTGTGTTCTTGTTGCTTTCGGAGTGGTTTTTACTGGAGAAAAGCTGGAGTTTGGAGGTCAGAGGTCGAGCACGAGTCCTGTTTTTAGAGCCGTGTTTACTGGACGTGACCGCGAGGAGCAGCCGGAATGACGAGCAGCGCTCTGATGGCATCTCCTCGCTGACCTCTGAGTCGGTTTCCAGAAGCTTCTCCGCTGTTTGTTTACAGCTGAGACTCTGAGTCTGAGTCTCAGGGGACGTCCGTCCCACCGAGCCCCTCAGAAACCCTCAGAAACCCCCCCATCGGTGCCACCTCCACCTGCCCGGGTGTCTCCATTAGGCCTCCGTGCAGCCGGGCCCTCGGGGCTCGCTCAGGTTTGATGTGATCCGGGAAGAAGTGTTCAGTGGCCCGGGGTGTCCACATCCATCCACCTTAGGGAGTCCCGGCTGGGGGAGGGGGCGTCTGACAGATTTTACACGATGATCATGTTTATTTTTGCTCAAATTCTCCCAGAAAACGTCTCGTTTGAGGAAAGTAAAGAGAAGCTGCTGCTTCCTGTCGCAGCTGCTTGTGTTTAATCCATCCATCCATCCATTATCTTCCGCTGGTCCGGGGATCGGGTCGCGGGGGCAGCAGCTTGAGCAAAGAGACCCAGACGTCCCTGTCCCCGGCCACTTCCTCCAGCTCTTCTGGGGGGACCCCGAGGCGTTCCCAGGCCAGCCGAGAGACATAGTCTCTCCAACGTGTCCTGGGTCTTCCCCGGGGCCTCCTCCCAGTGGGACGGGCCCGGAACACCTCACCGGGGAGGCGTCCAGGAGGCATTCTCACCAGATGCCCCAGGAGGCATTCTCACTAGATGCCCGAGCCACCTCATCTGACTCCTCTCGATGCGGAGGAGCAGCGGTTCTACTCCGAGCCCCTCCCGGATGACCGAGCTTCTCACCCTATCTCTAAGGGAGAGCCCAGACACCCTGCGGAGGAAACTCATTTCGGCCGCTTGTATTCGCGATCTCGTTCTCTCGGTCACTACCCACAGCTCGTGACCATAGGTGAGGGTAGGAACATAGATTGACCGGTAAATCGAGAGCTTCGCCTTCTGGCTCAGCTCCTTCTTCACCACGACGGGCCGGTGCAGAGCCCGCATCACTGCAGACGCCGCACCGATCCGTCTGTCAATCTCCTGCTCCATTTGTCCCTCACTCGTGAACAAGACCCCAAGATACTTGAACTCCTCCACTTGGGGAAGGATCTCATTCCCGACCCGAAGAGAGCATTCCACCCTTTTCCGGCCGAAGACCTTGTGTTTAACTGAAGATTTAAAGTAAAAAGTGAAGAAACGCAGCAACGACAGGGTGAAAAAAGAGGGAAGATGCTTTATTTTGTAGCTCTTTCTTTGGGTTTCCTATCCTGTAACTTTCATATTCACACCCTGAACAATATTAATGCTTTTCCAAAACAGATTATAAGTAGTTCAATACAAAGACATAAAAAAAGATGAAATTATGACAAAGAAAACACGTTTTATCCAAATGGCCCCACAGCAGTGGAAGGAGGATCTTATTGTTAGAGAATAAAGTGTTCGGAGGACTTTATAAGGATGATCTGATGGTGATAAATGGGTAAATAAATATGTGCTGTGGTGTGGTTGGCGTTCAGTTTTACGGCTGGGGTCCTGCAGGCAGAGCTGAAGCCAGGCTCTTATTGTGAAAGGGTTCCCACAGGCCGGAACAGAAAGATCCCACATGGTCTGTTTTGGACTGTCTGAGCCACCGTACAGGCCGAGTGAAGCTGAAAAACACAGAGGCTGTGTTCCAAACCGCCTACTTCTCCTACTACTCGTACTAACTTTAACTTTTTTAAGTTCCCGGATGCATACTAGATTCTCCTAAATGTTGGGTATGCATCATGAGGTTACTACTCATACTCAAACTACCCAAGATGCAACGTAACGTGACGTCGCCGATCGTCATTTCCTGTCAAAACGGCAGTTTCAAGCTAGCTACAACGAGGGTAGGTTCACTTCCTGTTTTCAAAACAAAAGCACCAATTGTATGGTAATGGCTTTCCCTATGATAAAAGGCAACGGGTATTTTATTTTGTGAAAATAACAGGAAGTGCGTTGCTCACTGCGGCTAGCTTTAGTAGCACCGAATTCGTGGGAACAAAACTGTAAACAGCCGGTATTTTGTCAGGTTTTCAACACGTTGGGGATCTAAACGACTACTTTCTCACCTGAAAATGTTTCAAATGTTGCTAAAGTTTACAGAGTTTAGAGCTTAAGGGAAATCAGCTTCAGGCCGGCTGATTTCAGCTCGGGCAGGAGCGAAATGCATTGTGGGTAAACGCTCTGCATACTGTCTGATTGATCAGTATGTAGTATGTAGTATGTAGTATGCAGTATGTAGTATGTAGTATGCAGTATGTAGTATGCAGTATGAAGTATGTAAGTATGCAGTATGTAGTATGTAGTATGCAGTATGTAGTATGTAGTATGCAGTATGTAGTATGCAGTATGAAGTATGTAAGTATGCAGTATGTAGTATGCAGTTTGCAGTATGCAGTATGTAGTATGCAGTATGCAGTATGTAGTATGTAGTATGCAGTATGCAGTATGTAGTATGCAGTATGAAGTATGTAGTATGCAGTATGCAGTATGCAGTATGCAGTATGAAGTATGCAGTATGCAGTATGTAGTATGCAGTATGCAGTATGTAGTATGCAGTATGTAGTATGCAGTATGCAGTATGTAGTATGCAGTATGCAGTATGTAGTATGCAGTATGTAGTATGCAGTATGTAGTATGCAGTATGTAGTATGCAGTATGCAGTATGTAGTATGGAGTATGTAGTATGTAGTATGCAGTATGTAGTATGTAGTATGCAGTATGTAGTATGCAGTATGCAGTATGTAGTATGCAGTATGTAGTATGCAGTATGCAGTATGTAGTATGCAGTATGTAGTATGCAGTATGTAGTATGCAGTATGTAGTATGCAGTATGCAGTATGTAGTATGTAGTATGCAGTATGTAGTATGCAGTATGTAGTATGTAGTATGCAGTATGTAGTATGCAGTATGCAGTATGTAGTATGCAGTATGTAGTATGCAGTATGTAGTATGCAGTATGCAGTATGTAGTATGCAGTATGTAGTATGCAGTATGCAGTATGTAGTATGCAGTATGCAGTATGTAGTATGCAGTATGAAGTATGTAGTATGCAGTATGCAGTATGCAGTATGTAGTATGCAGTATGAAGTATGTAAGTATGCAGTATGTAGTATGCAGTTTGCAGTATGCAGTATGCAGTATGCAGTATGTAGTATGCAGTATGCAGTATGTAGTATGCAGTATGAAGTATGTAGTATGTAGTATGCAGTATGAAGTATGCAGTATGTAATATGTAGTATGCAGTATGCAGTATGTAGTATACAGTATGCAGTATGCAGTATGTAGTATGCAGTATGCAGTAAGTAGTATGTAGTATGCAGTATGTAGTATGCAGTATGCAGTATGCAGTATGCAGTATGTAGTATACAGTATGCAGTATGCAGTATGTAGTATGCAGTATGTAGTATGTAGTATGCAGTATGAAGTATGCAGTATGTAATATGTAGTATGAAGTATGTAGTATGCAGTATGTAGTATGCAGTATGTAGTATGCAGTATGCAGTATGCAGTATACAGTATGCAGTATGCAGTATGTAGTATGCAGTATGCAGTATGAAGTATGGAAGTATGCAGTATGCAGTATGCAGTATGGAGTATGCAGTATGCAGTATGCAGTATGTAGTATGCAGTATGCAGTATGGAGTATGCAGTATGCCGTATGCAGTATGCAGTATGGAGTATGCAGTATGCAGTATGCAGTATGAAGTATGTAGTATGCAGTATGTAGTATGCAGTATGCAGTATGTAGTATGCAGTATGCAGTATGCAGTATACAGTATGCAGTATGCAGTATGCAGTATGAAGTATGGAAGTATGCAGTATGGAGTATGCAGTATGCAGTATGCAGTATGGAGTATGCAGTATGCAGTATGCATTATGCAGTATGCAGTATGCAGTATGGAGTATGCAGTATGCAGTATGCAGTATGGAGTATGCAGTATGCAGTATGGAAGTATGTAGTATGTAGTATGCAGTATGCAGTATGCAGTATGTAGTATGCAGTATGCAGTATGTAGCATGTAGTTTGGAAGTATGTAGTATGTAGTATGCAGTATGCAGTATGCAGTATGGAGTATGCAGTATGCAGTATGCAGTATGTAGTTTGGAAGTATGTAGTATGTAGTATGCAGTATGCAGTATGCAGTATGTAGTATGCAGTATGTAGCATGTAGTTTGGAAGTATGTAGTATGTAGTATGCAGTATGCAGTATGCAGTATGTAGTATGCAGTATGGAGTATGCAGTATGCAGTATGCAGTATGTAGTTTGGAAGTATGTAGTATGTAGTATGCAGTATGCAGTATGCAGTATGTAGTATGCAGTATGCAGTATGTAGTTTGGAAGTATGTAGTATGCAGTATGCAGTATGCAGTATGTAGTTTGGAAGTATGTAGTATGCAGTATGCAGTATGTAGTATGTAGTATGCAGTATGCAGTATGCAGTATGCAGTATGTAGTATGCAGTATGCAGTATGTAGTTTGGAAGTATGTAGTATGCAGTATGCAGTATGTAGTTTGGAAGTATGTAGTATGCAGTATGCAGTATGTAGTATGTAGTATGCAGTATGCAGTATGTAGTATGTAGTATGCAGTATGCAGTATGTAGTATGTCAGTATGTAGTATGCAGTATGTAGTATGCAGTATGCAGTATGCAGTATGTAGTATGCAGTATGTAGTATGCAGTATGCAGTATGCGGTTTCGAACACAGTCCCGGTCCCACCGGACCTCCAGCGAGTCATCAGCTGGTTCCCACTTCCTGCTGACTCCTAATTGGATTGAATGTGATTACATCACCGCCTGCAGGTTCGTTAGTCGCCGCGGCGTCCACGTCCAGCAGCGCTCGGCTGGAAACACCCCCACAGCACGCACCGGGGGATCATGGGAACTTTGGGAGCTCCCCTCCCCTCTCACCCCTTCCTTCCCTTTGCCAAATCCCCCTCCCAGCATGCACCTCACCCCCTCAGGGCAGATCACCTTGTTAATGTCCACACACACACACACAGAGTGATGTCACAAGCTCCGCCCCCTCCTCAGTGATTACTGTGAGAGAAAAGTTATTGATCTGCATCAACTGATCCAAGTGGACCTCCACCACCGGTCCAGAACCCGGCCACCCCCCCCCACAGGTTTCCACTTCTTCTTCTCTGGTTTTCACCCTCAGACTTTTACAGCTGAACCACCTTTTTCTGAATCTGGCAACCGTTTGGTCCAGCTTCAAGCAGCAATTCAATAAATATCAGGGTTGTGTTTTTGGGTAGTTTTACACCTCAGACGCCCTGATATATGCTCCCAGGAACAGGAAGAAGGAGTTTTACACCTCAGACGCCCTGATATATGCTCCCAGGAACAGGAAGAAGGAGTTTTACACCTCAGACGCCCTGATATATGCTCCCAGGAACAGGAAGAAGGAGTTTTACACACTGTGTGTCACCTTTAACAGTGAAAGCTTAATCTGATCGGACAGCTTACCTGTCGGCAGGTGTTTCTAACGGGGTCCCTCAGCCCTCGCAGACGTCTCCTCTCTCGCTGCCACTTCTCCCTCCTGTTAATCACTCGAGTGTTTTTCCCAATTAAGAATGCACTGATAACCTTCCAACACACACAGAGGCGCACACACACATTTTCAGGGTTTAATCAGGAATATGAGTGCAGAGCGGCTAATTAAGGACGACCATCCGCCGGCTCGGCCTCGCCAGCAGATGTGGGGGAGGGGCTTGTGCGATACAGATATTTGTTCGGCCTTCTGCTGCAGTTCGACACGTTTCTGTCTGTTTCGGGCTCAGATTTTGAAGCTCAGGTGTCTTTTTTCAGCAGACAGAGTGAGGGCAGATGTGGTGTGATGCTGCCTCCATTGTTCTGCAGAGGTGAAGCCAAATGTTGTCTCTGGCAGAGTAAATCATTCCTGATGCTCCGACTCTCCGCTTCGCCTTGTTCTCCTGCAGTTAATTAGATGAAATTGGCGGTGGGTTGACGGTCTGACCCCGGAGCAGTTTCCAGGCTCTCCGGCTCATCTTTTCATCTCTCTGAAACATCTCAGGATTTTAAGGTTTTCTCATGTCTGATGGTTTTTTTTTCCGTGCTTAAAAAACCAAAAAAATCTGGAGCTGTTCCAGAACGACATCAGGGTAGCGGGCTTTATTCGCCCCCAGCAGGCTGGCTGTGATTGGCTGAGACAGCTGTCAGTCAAAGGAGACGTTTTGCTGCTGAATTTCTGCCCGTCGGCTTCGTTTTAGGACTTTGTGGACAGCTTTTGGGTCTGAATGAATACGTTCAGTGATGCTCAGACCAGCGTTTTTGTGCACGTGGTTATGTGCACGTGTGCACGCCTCTGTTTGCGACGCCGTTTGGGTTCACAGAAAGGTGTGACGGGTGGTTAAACCTACTGTTTAACAGCTGTTTGTTGGTTTTCAGTAACCAGTAGATGTTGATTTAAAATGTCATTTAATTCAAAATATTTCATTTTGAAAACATTTCTTGTTGATAACCATGAATGAATGAATGATACATTTTTATAAAACCATATATCGTAATATGACTAATTCCACAAACTGTGCAGCTCTAACTCTAATGGTTTAACCCAAACGCCTCCTCAGATCTGGCTAAAAGCTTATTTAGGATGGCTTTTAATACCCAGTAGTATGATGACACCTTTATCTTATTTGATTTTGTTGTATTTTATTGCTTTCACTGTTCTTTTTCTTCTCTTTATTTATTATATATTATATATATATGTATATATATATATATATATATATATATATATATATATATATATATAATATATATATATAATATATATATATAATATATATATATATAATAATTATTATCAAAGATCAGCTGTTGTTACAGATAACAGAATAAAATATAAACCAGCTGAAGTGTAGCAGAGAGGAAGGTGGGGCAGAAACCTTCAGAGGGTCGGGCTGTTGTTTCTGTAGCTTAGCAACCGCTCAGCTGATGATGTCACTCACAGCGTCAGCAGATAACTGATGATGTCACACACAGCGTCAGCAGGTAACTGATGATGTCACTCACAGCGTCAGCAGGTAACTGATGATGTCACACACAGCGTCAGCAGGTGACTGATGATGTCACACACAGCGTCAGCAGGTAGCTGATGATGTCACACACAGCGTCAGCAGGTAGCTGATGATGTCACACACAGCGTCAGCAGGTAGCTGATGATGTCACACACAGCGTCAGCAGGTGACTGATGATGTCACACACAGCGTCAGCAGGTGACTGATGATGTCACACACAGCGTCAGCAGGTTTCCCCTGATGATCGAGGGAAGAAACGGTTTGAACTTCCTCCTCCTTTGTCTCCATTTTGTTCCCGCTCTGCGTCCCAGACGTCTCCTCTTCAGCTCATCTTGATTCGGGGGTCTTATTGTTATTATTATTCCATGCGTTACTTGGGCTTTAAAAAGCTCAGTTAGCCGCTCCGACAGGTGAACAACTGTCCCGTTGCCGCGGTTACGCATCACAACAACCTTCCAGGAGCACAGAAATCTGTTTTCAACCAATAATCCTGATTAATTCATATCCATCTGTCATGGTTTTAAGGGTTTAGATTTCAGTTATTATTTCTTATTATGAAACTTATAAATCTTAAAAATTCAGATAAATAAATTGGGACAATTCAGACTGAGACGAAAGATTAATTAGTCTGCTGTGAAATGTTTTTCTGTACAAAATCTACTGGTTTAACACCAACTTTCTCATATTCTGTTGGTCCGATCCTCCATTAAACTGCATCTGGTGTCATACAAACTGAGTTATTCAGTTATTTAGCTTTAAAATACAGACTTCTGATGAGCTGAAACTGAAGGAAATTATCTCTGATTTTGGTTTAATTTGGTCCAAAAACCCAAATTAAAATGTCTCCTCTGGCAGCCTGAGTTAAAGTGAAAAATAAAGACAGAAACTCGAGCTGAAGCAGAGCTGCTGCTGCTGCTGGAGGTAAACAAAGCTGAGGGTGAAATGTGAGGCGGGCGAGTCCAGACACGAGAGCAAAGATGGAGGATGAGTGGAGGGCTGGGTGGGGGGGGAGGTGATGGAGGGGTGAGAATGAGACAGTTGTGGGGGAGGAGGGGGATTAAGAGCGTATTGATTTCTATATAAAGATGGAGGGAGGTGATATGGGGGAGACGGGCGGGGTTACATAACAACAGAAACACTCTGAGGTCTGCGGTTCTGGTTGGTCAGAACTTCCAGGTCCAGTTACAGCAGGTTCTGCTCCCAGAGCCGGCCCAGGTCTGTTCATGAGGAAAGGGCGCTGGGGCCTCCTTCTCTGTCTCCTTTAGGAAACACTGGGGCTCCATGTCTCTTCAGGAGTTTAAAGGGACAGTTCGCCTCCTTAAAGGGACAGTTCGCCTCTTCTGACATGAAGCTGTGTAACATCCCATATCAGCAACATCATTTATGAACATCTTCTTACCCCCTGCTGCGTCCTGTGAGCAGAGTTCCAGCCTCGTTTTGGTGCTGATGAAGGTATGAACTATCCCTTTAAAGGAGCTGCGAAGATGGGAAGTTAAGATTTCTCTTAAGCTCTAAACTCTGTAAACTTTAGCAACATTTGAAACATTTTCAGGAGAGAAAGTAGTCGTTTAGATCCCCAACGTGTTGAAAACCTGACAAAATACCGGCTGTTTACAATTTTGTTCCCACGAATTCGGCGCTACTAAAGCTAGCCGCAGTGAGCTAACGCACTTCCGGTTATTTTCACAAAATAAAATACCCGTTGCCTTTTATCACAGGGAAAGCCATTACCATACAATTGGTGCTTTTGTTTTGAAAACAGGAAGTGAACCTACCCTCGTTGTAGCTAGCTTGAAACTGCCGTTTTGACAGGAAATGACGATCGGCGACGTCACGTTACGTTGCATCTTGGGTAGTTTGAGTATGAGTAGTAACCTCATGATGCATACCCAACATTTCAGAGAATCTAGTATGCATCCGGGAACTTCTCGCTTACTCAAACTCGCATACTAACTCAGAAAGTGAGTAGGAGTAGTAGGAGAAGTATGCGGTTTGGAACACAGGCAGCGAGCCTTTGTAAAAGCCGGGTCACATGACGGTCACATGACGGTCACATGACGCATGTTGGAGCTGCTTTAAACAGATTCTGCTCCAACAACTGAGGAACATTTAGGACTCATGCTGACGTTCCAGTGGGTCCACTGACTTCACACACGTGACCTGAGCTCAGGTACACACACGTGCACACACACACACACACATACACACACACACATGCACACACACACACACGTGCACACACACCTTCACCTCCTTTTTTCTCGCTGTCAGAAAACTGTTGCCAAACAAGCAGCTCCACACTTTTTTTTCTGTGAAAGCGTGAAAACAATCGAGGTGCTGAGCTGCACACACACACACACACACACACGCACACACACACATGCACACACACACACACGCACACACACACATGCACACACACACACTGCAGCTCACTCACCCACAACACAAATCGATACCAATTTATAATTCAGGTTTGCTGGAGTTTGGGTTTTAGGGCAGCCTGGCTTCCAGCCTTCATAAATATTACAGTGTTATTGACTTGATCTCAATGAATTGGAGATTTTCTTCTTCTGTGTTTTTTTTTTTCTTCTTCTTCATCGCACCCCCCCCCCTCCTTTCTCTGGTTGGGATCCTGGAATAAAGTCTTCTCGTCTTGTTTTCTGCGAGCTGCAACAAACAGGAGGGAACATGGAGGCTAATAACCCTCAAACCAGCCCCCCCCCCCATCCACACCTGCACGTGCACACTCACACGTGCACACACACACACTATAACACAGAAATAACAATATTTTATGTTTTTTTAAGTTAAGTTAGAGGCAGGAAACCCCCCCTCCATACAGTAAAGATGGACGTATTGATCTCCCTCCTGACCAGCAGCACACATCTTTCTTATTTTTCTCCCAGCTGATCCATCAGACACTGATGACTCTGTGTGTGCACGTGTGTGTGAGTGTGCACGTGAGTGTGCACGTGTGTGGAATAGTGACACTGGTCTGATCCAAAATGAAAACAGATGTTTCACAAAGTGAAAAAGTCTCCCAGTTACTTCAGAACCAGTTTAAAACAGATAAACATTCATTCATGACAATGTCTGAACCGATCGATCAGATCGATCAGATCGATCAGGTGACCTTTTATTGATCCGTGAGCGGAGCTGCAGAGGAGGAAGTTTAAACTGAAGTAAAACCAAATCAGATGAGCGGCTAACAGGTTAATAAGAGGAGACGGGCAGCTTCGGTTCTCCTGATGAACTCTGAACTCTGAAGCTGCTGGTTTATGTGATGGAAAAGTTCTCCTTAAAGGCTTTAAAAATACAAACTGATGGTCACAGGTTCCTGGTCATGGTTGTTCCCGGCTTCACCAGCTTCCTCCTTCATGGAACATGTTTTATTGCTCGGTGCCGGTTAGCAGAGGGTTCCTGCTTCTATTAAAACCAAAGGTTTGAGTTTCTGTCCTCAGGAAACGAGCTGGGAAATATCACAGCTCTGAAGGAGTTCCCCTGTTAGCGTGAGGAGACTCAGGCAGCGTCCTGTTGGGTTCAGACGATAACTGAGGGACGAAACATCAGAAACATGAAACTTTAGGGTTAAACATTAAACCCGTCAGCTGTTCGGACCCGGTGTGAACGTCGTGTTCTGATCCGACCGGGAAAAGAGTTTTAAACTGTTGGAGAACGTTTATCCTTGTAGCACCCAGCATGTAAATAATCATTAAAAAAATCATTTAGGCTCTTCTTGCATCTTTCTGGGTGGGAATAAACCAATATTTTTGGAATTGGGCTATTTTTGATCATTTCAGGCCATGTTGCATATTTGCAGCTGTGGGCTTTCCTGATTCATTTAGCTCACAAAACCAAGTCATTCTGTGCAGATCGTTATAGTGAAAGTTCAGCAGTAACTGCTGCTGCCACAATAAAATGTATATAATAAACCTTTATGGAACATTCTTAATACAAAGTGCGGAACGCAGCCATCATAAACTTTCCATTCAACAACAAATCAAACAGATTTCACAGATCTTTGTTGTGAAAAAGGGAAGCACATATAAAATGCAAAGAATGTAATGTAAATAAAAATATAATGTAAATAAAAATGTAAATAAATAAAAAGCTTGTTGCATATCTGCCGCTGTGGGTGCTACAAGGTTAAGATCAAAGTTTAAAAGCTCTGAAAAGGTCTCTCAGCCACTGAAACACCTTCAGGTGTTCAGGCTGGAGAACCGGCTCTCTGTTCTGACCCGGTTCTGCTGTGTCCCGGTCCAGGAGAACAGAACTCAGCACCTTAAACTAATGCTCCTCATGAGCCAACACCGGCGTACTAAAGCCGCCGTCTCTGAGTCTTTGTGGCGTTTAAACTTCAGCGTTCAGAAGCAGGATGTTGGTTCTGGAGGGTCAGCAGGGCCGGATCAGGGCCGGATCAGGGCCGGATCAGGGCCGGTTCTGCCCCTCCGGCTCGTATCTGCAGGGTAATTGTGACCAAACATCGAGGCGTTCTGGAGGCAGAGGAGCTGGAACTTGGCAGAGTGATGCGGGAGGAGGGAGGAAAGGGGGGAGTTCATCCTGCGTCTTCCTTCAGCCTCGCAGTAAAACCCTCTTAGTGGGTAGTGCCATCTGGCCGGGGCCCCTGGTGGAGGCGTAACGGGGCCCAAAAAACTCGGGGTCGCGATGCTTTACTGCTCAAGCCTGCTGCCTGCAGATGGCAGCGGGCGTGCTGCTGGAAAACGCCAAGGTCGCAGCGGCATGTGGCGCGGTGGAGGGGAGAGCTAAATGGGGATGGAGGGGGGGGGTAAAGATGGAGGAGGAGGGCTGGGGGGGGGCAGCACCGCTGGAGCCATGGCAACATCAGGGCCGCGCCATGCTACATTAAAGAGCAGCGCTAGCTCGCCATATGGGAGGCCGAGCGCTATCAAAGCTAATAGCTGTTAGCTTAATGCGCACACACACACACACACACACACACACACACACACACACACACACACACACACACACACACACACACACACACACACACACACACACACACACACACAGGCAGCAGTTGAAGCACAACAAACTTTATCGGTGCTTTAAACACACACAGTGAGGTGGCAGCTGGTGGAGAGAAAAGAGTCCCAGTACAAAGGAATTTAATAAGAGAGCAGCTGAGTGAGGCGCACACACACACACACACACGTGCACAGTGCATGTGTGTGTGCACTGTGCACGTTTACACCAAACCAGGAAACAAAGTGCTGTCAGACCGACCAGAATCGGACTTTAAGATGAGGGAAACCCTCCTTCTGACCTCAGGTTTTACAAAATAAAATCATCTGATCAGGTGTTAAAACACACCAAAATAAAGCAGGAAGTAACGCCAACACAGGGAACAAGGGCCTCCAAAATAAAGCAGGAAGTAACGCCAACACAGGGAACAAGGGCCTCCAAAATAAAGCAGGAAGTAACGCCAACACAGGGAACGAGGGCCTCCAAAATAAAGCAGGAAGTAACGCCAACACAGGGAACGAGGGCCTCCAAAATAAAGCAGGAAGTGACAGCAACACAGGGAACAAGGGCCTCCAAAATAAAGCAGGAAGTGACAGCAACACAGGGAACAAGGGCCTCCAAAATAAAGCAGGAAGTGACAGCAACACAGGGAACAAGGGCCTCCAAAATAAAGCAGGAAGTGACAGCAACACAGGGAACAAGGGCCTCCAAAATAAAGCAGGAAGTACTGAAAGAACAATTTAGATTTTAGATTTAGATAATTCATTTAATTGTTAATCTGATTTAATTATTTATTTCACTTTTATTATTTATAAGCCACGTCAGGTGACTTTATTTGTACCTGTAGGAGGATTTGTTTTGCAGCCAGACACACAGCTGTGGAGGTTTATTTGATGATAAATGCTTCTGAAATTAAATTAAAAAAACTGTTGGGAAATAAGAGAGCCAACACATCCAAAAAACAAATATTCCTAAAATAAGTTTTGAAAATAAATCATTTGGAGGGAACATAGATCAATACAATGTAAAAGAAAGTGATAAAGAAAGTAATACAGAAATGGCAAATAAACAAAGAACTTGAATAAGAAATAAAACTGAAAAACTTTCAGTCCAGTTTAAGGAGTTTAAAACCACAGAAGAAGACAAAAAGTTTCCTGAGATGCTTTAAAACTTTAGTTTTCATCATTTCAGCATTTATTCTTTATTATCTTTCATTTAACTAAAGAATACAAATTCATTTTATATTGTTTTGTTATTTTTAAGCATCAATTTCTCACCTGATTTATTTCACCGACATATTATTTGTATATTTTTACACTTTTTCAGACATTTTTGTATTTTTTTTATTTATTTGTATTTTGTCTAGTTTTTTATTCTGTTTGTTTTAATCTTATCCTACTCATTTATTATTTATTATTAATTTATTTCCTAATCTTCCTTATCAATTCAATTCAATTAAGTTTTATTTATATAGCGCCAAATACAACAAATGTATTAAGGCACTTAAATAATAAAGTCCAATTCAAGCCAATTGGAATTCAATTCATTGTAATCATAATTATTTACAAAATTTATTTACAAAATTATCCTGCCAGCTTTTCACATTTTTGCTTTTTTAAAATAATTTTTCAGCCGTTTTTGGATTTTTTTGGTGCATTTATTTGTCTTCTTCTGTGGTTTTTGAACCTTTGACAGAAACAGTGACTGTAGCGTCCTCAGTGTTCCTGATCGGCGGCTCCTGTCGGGTTAAAGGTTTCAGCTCAGGCACAGGAGGACTCTGACCATCAGAAAGCGGTTAAATTGGCCTCAGACGGGGCAGCTTGGTCTCTGCTGACCTTCCCTGAGCTCTCTCGGGTCGGATTCTCCTTTCTTTAGCGCCTCAAACGCTCGACTCGTCCAATCTCACCTGCTGTCACGCAGCTTTCTGCTCTTTTTACGCTCGAAAGAATTTATTTCTGCAGAAATCTCGGACTCTCGCCTCCTCAGGTAAATTGAGTTTTCAAGGTGAACGTCCCATTACAGGAGAAGGTTGACAAATTAATTCGGCGGGCGCCTTGTTGCGGTGTGGGTAGCGATAGTGACCGGCCTGTCAATTTGAGGAATGAGGTGTAACTCAGCCAGCCAGATGGGGCAGAAATTGAACAGCACATTAGCTAATTACTTATGCAAATGGCCGCCAGTTGCTGCACCTTAACTTAAGCGTGTGGGATGACACTCGGGTGGAGAGTTTTAGCTAACGCTAATCCAGACGTGCACCCCCCTCCACACGAACACGGCCCCTGAGGAGGCGCATCCTCAGGCTGGGAATGGTTCTGATTTCACCCGGAAGCAGAGAGATCTCAGCCTGAAGGAGGAAGGAAAGTTGTATTTAGTCTGATGGAAAGGAGGAAGAAGCTGATGGGCCAGATTATTTTAGAGATCCTCAGATTCAGCTTGCAGCTTCCCCCATTATATCTCTGATTAAAGTCACATTTCAGACTTTAATTCAAGGTCATTTTTAGAGCTGGGCGAGTTAACGCGATAATAACACGTTAAAAATAAATAAATATTTTGTCGTGCATTAGCGCAGGTTTTATTTATTTTTTTAATTTACAAAAAAATTTACATTTTTTTTGTGCCTTTAATGGAAAATTCAGAGAGACAGGAAGCAGGGGGCAGAGAGAGGGGGAACGACACGCAGCACAGAGCCTTCACAGCTGGATGTGAATCAGCTGAGCGGCTCGGCAGCTCTGAGAAACTCTGCTGCTGCCTCAGCAGGATGTTTGGGATCATTATCCTGTGGCAGCCGTACATGCCCACACCATGACACCCCCACCACCGTGCTTAACAGGAGCTGCTCAGCTTCAGCTTCTTCCCTCTGGACGGATCCTAAAGCAGCAGGAAGCTCAGAAACAGCTGCTGTGCTTCATCTGGATGAGCTGCAGATCTGAGCAGTGCTGGACTCCAGAGCTCTTTCTCCTCAGAGTTTTGTTGTGATGCTTCGATGTTTTGGACCCTTCAGGAGTCTCTGGAGAAGCTCCCCCCTCCTCCTCCTCCTCCTCCTCCTCCTCCTCCTCCTCCTCCTCCTCCTCCTCCTCGAGTCTGAGACTCTGCAGCCAGGTGTTCATTTAACGCCTAACGGCGGCTCGCTGAGGACGCCCCAGAGTCTGCTTCAGGCCGCCAACCGAGCCGTGAGGCTGCTGCCAAACTGCCATAAACCTGCTGCACTCCTCCTCCTCCTCCTTCCATTGTTTAACCTCCGCGGTGATAAACTCTGCAGACGTCCAGCAGCTGGATGCTAACGGCTGCTAACGGCTACTTTCCAGTTGGATGCTAACGGCTCCTATACAGCTGGATGCTAACGGCTGCTTTACAGCTGGATGCTAACGGCTGCTTTACAGCTGGATGCTAACGGCTCCTTTCCAGCTGAATGCTAACGGCTGCTTTACAGCTGGATGCTAACGGCTCCTATACAGCTGGATGCTAACGGCTGCTTTGCAGCTGGATGCTAACGGCTGCTTTACAGCTGGATGCTAACGGCTCCTTTCCAGCTGGATGCTAACGGCTGCTTTGCAGCTGGATGCTAACGGCTGCTTTACAGCTGGATGCTAACGGCTCCTTTCCAGCTGGATGCTAACGGCTGCTTTACAGCTGGATGCTAACGGCTCCTATACAGCTGGATGCTAACGGCTGCTTTGCAGCTGGATGCTAACGGCTGCTTTGCAGCTGGATGCTAACGGCTCCTATACAGCTGGATGCTAACGGCTCCTTTCCAGCTGAATGCTAACGGCTGCTTTACAGCTGGATGCTAACGGCTCCTATACAGCTGGATGCTAACGGCTGCTTTGCAGCTGGATGCTAACGGCTGCTTTACAGCTGGATGCTAACGGCTGCTTTGCAGCTGGATGCTAACGGCTGATTTACAGCTGGATGCTAACGGCTGCTTTACAGCTGGATGCTAACGGCTGCTTTACAGCTGGATGCTAACGGCTCCTATACAGCTGGATGCTAACGGCTCCTTTCCAGCTGAATGCTAACGGCTGCTTTACAGCTGGATGCTAACGGCTCCTATACAGCTGGATGCTAACGGCTGCTTTGCAGCTGGATGCTAACGGCTGCTAACGGCTGCTTTACAGCTGGATGCTAATGGACGCTAACGGCTGCTTTACAGCTGGATGCTAACGGCTCCTATACAGCTGGATGCTAACGGCTGCTTTACAGCTGGATGCTAACGGCTCCTATACAGCTGGATGCTAACGGCTCCTTTCCAGCTGAATGCTAACGGCTGCTTTACAGCTGGATGCTAACGGCTGATTTACAGCTGGATGCTAACGGCTGCTTTACAGCTGGATGCTAACGGCTGCTTTACAGCTGGATGCTAACGGCTCCTATACAGCTGGATGCTAACGGCTGCTTTACAGCTGGATGCTAACGGCTCCTATACAGCTGGATGCTAACGGCTCCTTTCCAGCTGAATGCTAACGGCTGCTTTACAGCTGGATGCTAACGGCTGATTTACAGCTGGATGCTAACGGCTGCTTTACAGCTGGATGCTAACGGCTGCTTTACAGCTGGATGCTAACGGCTCCTATACAGCTGGATGCTAACGGCTGCTTTGCAGCTGGATGCTAACGGCTGCTTTGCAGCTGGATGCTAACGGCTGCTTTGCAGCTGGATGCTAACAGCTGCTTTACAGCTGGATGCTAATGGATGCTAACGGCTGCTTTATAGCTGGACGTACAGGAAGCAGGAAAGGACACGTTTTCTTTAAATAATTTTTCTTTAAATGGTGAATTTGAATCGGAGACAATCTGAGCTTCACTTTCTGTTTCAGCTTCAGATATTTGTGCTAAAAGGAAACGTTTCCGTCGGGATCTGATCATAAACACAACAAACATTTTAACGGCATGTTAGTTATCAGATGATTCAGTCATCAAGGTTAGAATCAGACGGTCAGAAAGTTTCTTTGCTGATTTTTCTCTTGAATCTGGAGCAAAAACGAGATTCAAGTTGGTTTTGTTTGTTGGAAAAGAGTCAAACTTTGCTTTTCCTTCATGGCAGGAAGAAGTTTAAACCTTTTCATGCTCGTGTCTAACAGTTGTTGGTGCTGAGAGAAAATCTGGATCAAGTCGTACTAAATGTTGCACGAAATTAACTCTTTAAGCTTCGAGCTTTTTCTGAGGAAACTTTAGATTTGAACTTTGAGCTTATACATTTAATCACCTAATTTTCAGAATCAGAATTACTTTATTAATCCCTTTTTTGCAGTGCCCTCATTACAGAAAAACAGAAAAAAAGATTAAGTCGTGATGAATAAGAATAATATAAGGAAAATCTCAATATATACAATAAACAATAAACAGTATTTACAATGCTGCTCAGTACCTAATTATTATTATTATTATTACACATGGTGAAGTAATGAAATAAATAAATAATAAATGATGAGATGAATATGGTTCATGTGGTGACATCACTGATGACATCACACTGGATTCTGAACACATTTCCACATTTTTCTGTAATTTTTCCCTTTTTTATCCTTTTCTGAACTCACGAACAAATCTGTTCCAACTTCTGACCTTTTTCATGTTTTTCTCTCATTTTATCCTCATAAAAACAGCAGAAAAAAAAAAATAAAAAAATCAGTGAAACGTCTTTAATCAGGTCCTGATGCTTCAGTGTCTGAGTGGCCGAGAACTGGAGTTCATGTCTGTTAGTTTAATCTGTTCTCAGAGTCCAGAAACCATCAGTTAGGAAGCAGCTCAGCATCTGTAACATCTGTATCTGGCTCCATGGCCAACAGGCTAACTCTGTGTTTTTGGGTCTTCAGACTGAATCCGTAATGGAATATTTGTGGTTTCACCACGTAAAGTGTTGTTCTGGAAGCTTTCTGTTCCTCGTTAAACCGTCATGTCACATGTTCACGGCGTCATCAGGTCGCCAGAATGTTTGTTTCCTTTAAAGAAAACAGGAATATGGTTCAAAAATAGATTTTTTTCCCTTTAATTTGACTAAAGAAGTCTAAAGATTGTTGACAAAAGGAGAAGATGGTTTCATTTGCAGGTTGTAATAAGTAAGTGAACCCCTCATTGGGAGTTCCGGGGCGTCGGAGGCCGATGAGCATGCACGGCGTCCCCTCTCCGAGCTCCCCAGCCGGGCTTAGTGTTTCCTACGTGCACCGTCTTCCTAATCGCACCTCGCTAATCCCAGCTGTCAGAACCCAACCTGACGGTCCAATCAAAGGCAGGCGCTGCGTGGTCACCCGTTAATGAGCTCACAGGGGCCGCCGCCGCCGAGGATGCTGGGAAAAAAAAAAAAAGGAGAGCCGGAGCGCCTGGTTCCTCCTCTGGAGGTTCGATGTCCGTTAAAATCCAGCAGAGCCGCGGGCGGCGGGGCACCTAGTTCGGAACCAGGTGTGTGTTCAGGTGTGTGCACGTGGGTGTGCACGTGTGTGTGCACGTGTGTGTGTGTGCGAGGCATCGATCCATCGATCGGTGGCGGTGTGGCCCCCCCGAGCGCCGGCAGGCTTAACTGTTGTTACTGCTGCGGCTGTTTAGCCGTCAGTCATTAATTAAAGCACTCACACTGTGAGCGCTCCCCACCTGTCACTCTCACTCACACACACACACACATGTGCACGCACACACACACGTGCACGCACACACTCCGCTGTGAGTGATAGCCACTCAGAGCGTTTGATTCCTGCTTGTTGACGGTAATGAAGTGGGAACTGAGGGTCGTCTGCAGCCTCCGACTGTTTAAATCTGCAGCCTTTGATTTCCTCTGAGGACGTGCACACTCACGTGCACACACTCACGTGCACACACACATGCACGCTCACTCTTAAACACTCTGTTTTTGTGTTCATGTAGAAATCAGCTCCTAACCTGAAGCTGAAGCAGAGAAACAGTTTGTGTTTGACGGGATCTGTTCTCAGATCTGATGTCAGGGTATCTGCATCTCCAGAGTCTGACTGTAAGATTTATCAGGAATGTACAGAGTTTACAGAATTACAGAAGCTACACTTCCTGTGTGGCTCCTTTGTTAGTTTTGGTTAAATCTGGGGAAAGAGAGAGATGGAGGCAGGAAACTCATCCAGAGGTGGATCCGCCCTGTTGGTTTGAGTTTAAAGTGTTTAAATCCATGAATGGTCAAGAGCTGTGAAAGATCTGTTGATTAGTTAGTGTTGTTTATTAGTTAGTGTTGAGAATTAGTTAGTGTTGTTTATTAGTTAGTGTTGGTGATTAGTTAGGGTAGATGATTAGTTAGTGTTGGTGATTAGTTAGTGTTGTTTATTAGTTAGTGTTGTGATTAGTTAGTGTTGGTGATTAATTAGTGTTGGTGATTAGTTAGTGTTGTTGATTAGTTAGTGTTGGTGATTAGTTAGTGTTGGTGATTAGTTAGTGTTGTTGATTAGTTAGTGTTGTTTATTAGTTAGTGTTGGTGATTAGTTAGTGTTGTTTATTAGTTAATGTTGGTGATTAGTTAGTGTTGGTGATTAGTTAGTGTTGTTTATTAGTTAGTGTTGTTTATTAGTTAGTGTTGTGATTAGTTAGTGTTGGTGATTAGTTAGTGTTGTTGATTAGTTAGTGTTGGTGATTAGTTAGTGTTGGTAATTAGTTAGTGTTGGTGATTAGTTAATGTTGGTGATTAGTTAGTGTTGGTGATTAGTTAGTGTTGTTGATTAGTTAGTGTTGTGAT
This sequence comes from Odontesthes bonariensis, assembly GCF_027942865.1. Lineage (NCBI taxonomy): Eukaryota > Metazoa > Chordata > Actinopteri > Atheriniformes > Atherinopsidae > Odontesthes > Odontesthes bonariensis. The sequence goes on from NC_134518.1 coordinate 37,558,072, forward strand.
TAGTTAGTGTTGGTGATTAATTAGTGTTGTTGATTAGTTAGTGTTGTTGATTAGTTAGTGTTGGTGATTAGTTAGTGTTGGTGATTAGTTAGTGTTGGTGATTAGTTAGTGTTGTGATTAGTTAGTGTTGGTGATTAATTAGTGTTGGTGATTAGTTAGTGTTGTTGATTAGTTAGTGTTGTTTATTAGTTAGTGGTGTTGATTAGTTAGTGTTGTTTATTAGTTAGTGTTGGTGATTAATTAGTGTTGTTGATTAGTTAGTGTTGGTGATTAGTTAGTGTTGGTGATTAGTTAGTGTTGTTTATTAGTTAGTGTTGTTTATTAGTTAGTGTTGGTGGTTAGTTAGTGCTGGTGATTAGTTAGTGTTGTTTATTAGTTAGTGTTGGTGATTAGTTAGTGTTGGTGATTAGTTAGTGTTGTTTATTAGTTAGTGTTGTGATTAGTTAGTGTTGGTGATTAATTAGTGTTGTTGATTAGTTAGTGTTGTTGATTAGTTAGTGTTGGTGATGAGTTAGTGTTGTTTATTAGTTAGGGTAGATGATTAGTTAGTGTTGTTGATTAGTTAGTGTTGTTTATTAGTTGGTGTTGTTGATTAGTTGGTGTTGTTTATTAGTTAGTGTTGGTGATTAGTTAGTGTTGGTGATTAATTAGTGTTAGTGATTAGTTAGTGTTGTTGATTAGTTAGGGTAGATGATTAGTTAGTGTAGTTGATTAGTTAGGGTTGGAGATTAGTTAGTGTTGAGGGTTAGTTAGTGTTGGTGATTAGTTAGTGTTGCTTATTAATTAGTGTTGTTGATTAGTTAGGGTAGATGATTAGTTAGTGTAGTTGATTAGTTAGTGTTGTTTATTAGTTGGTGTTGTTGATTAGTTAGTGTTGTTGATTAGTTAGTGTTGTTGATTAGTTAGGGTAGATGATTAGTTAGTGTTGGTGATTAGTGTTGTTTATTAGTTGGTGTTGTTGATTAGTTAGTGTTGTTTATTAGTTAGTGTTGGTGATTAGTTAGTGTTGTTTATTAGTTAGTGTAGTTGATTAGTTAGTGTTGGTGATTAGTTAGTGTAGTTGATTAGTTAGTGTTGTTGATTAGTTAGTGTTGGTGATTAGTGTTGGTGATTTGTTAGTGTTGGTGATTAGTTAGTGTTGTTGATTAGTTAGGGTAGATGATTAGTTAGTGTAGTTGAATAGTTAGGGTTGGTGATTAGTTAGTGTTGAGGGTTAGTTAGTGTAGATGATTAGCGTTGAGGATTAGTTAGTGTAGATGATTAGTTAGCGTTGGTGATTAGTTAGTGTTGAGGGTTATTTAGGGTTGTTGTCTAGTTAGTGTAGATGATTAGTTTTTGTTGATTATTAGTTAGTGTTGTTGATTAGTTAGGGTAGATGATTAGTTAGTGTAGTTGATTAGTTAGTGTTGTTTATTAGTTGGTGTTGTTGATTAGTTAGTGTTGTTGATTAGTTAGTGTTGTTGATTAGTTAGTGTTGTTGATTAGTTAGGGTAGATGATTAGTTAGTGTAGTTGATTAGTTAGTGTTGTTTATTAGTTGGTGTTGTTGATTAGTTAGTGTTGTTGATTAGTTAGTGTTGTTGATTAGTTAGTGTTGTTGATTAGTTAGGGTAGATGATTAGTTAGTGTTGGTGATTAGTGTTGTTTATTAGTTGGTGTTGTTGATTAGTTAGTGTTGTTTATTAGTTAGTGTTGGTGATTAGTTAGTGTTGTTTATTAGTTAGTGTAGTTGATTAGTTAGTGTTGGTGATTAGTTAGTGTAGTTGATTAGTTAGTGTTGTTGATTAGTTAGTGTTGGTGATTAGTGTTGGTGATTTGTTAGTGTTGGTGATTAGTTAGTGTTGTTGATTAGTTAGGGTAGATGATTAGTTAGTGTAGTTGAATAGTTAGGGTTGGTGATTAGTTAGTGTTGAGGGTTAGTTAGTGTAGATGATTAGCGTTGAGGATTAGTTAGTGTAGATGATTAGTTAGCGTTGGTGATTAGTTAGTGTTGAGGGTTATTTAGGGTTGTTGTCTAGTTAGTGTAGATGATTAGTTTTTGTTGATTATTAGTTAGTGTTGTTGATTAGTTAGGGTAGATGATTAGTTAGTGTTGTTGATTAGTTAGTGTTGGTGATTAGTGTTGCTTATTAATTAGTGTTGTTGATTAGTTAGGGTATATGATTAGTTAGTGTAGTTGATTAGTTAGTGTTGTTGATTAGTTAGGGTTGGTGATTAGTTAGTGTTGATGATTAGTTAGGGTAGATGATTAGTTAGTGTAGTTGATAAGTTAGTGTTGGTGATTAGTTAGTGTTGCTTATTAGTTAGTGTTGGTGATTAGTGTTGTTGATTAGTTAGTGTTGAGGGTTAGTTAGGGTTGTTGACTAGTTAGTGTAGATGATTAGTTTGTGTTGATTATTAGTTAGTGTTGGTGATTAGTTAGTGTTGGTGATTAGTTAGTGCTGTTTATTAGTTGGTGTTGGTGATTAGTTAGTGTTGGTGATTAGTTAGTGTTGGTGATTAGTTAGGGTTGGTGATTAGTTAGTGTAGATGATTAGTTAGTGTTGGTGATTAGTTAGTGTTGTTTATTAGTTGGTGTTGGTGATTAGTTAGTGTTGGTGATTAGTTAGTGTTGGTGATTAGTTAGTGTAGATGATTAGTTAGTGTTGGTGATTAGTTAGTGTTGTTTATTAGTTGGTGTTGGTGATTAGTTAGTGTTGGTGATTAGTTAGGGTAGATGATTAGTTAGTGTAGTTGATAATTTAGTGTTGGTGATTAGTTAGGGTAGATGATTAGTTAGTGTTGTTGATTAGTTAGTGTAGATGATTAGTTAGTGTAGTTGATTAGTTAGTGTTGTTGATTAGTTAGTGTTGCTTATTAGTTAGTGTTGGTGATTAGTTAGTGTTTTTTATTAGTTGGTGTTGGTGATTAGTTAGTGTTGGTGATTAGTTAGGGTTGGTGATTAGTTAGGGTTGGTGATTAGTTAGTGTAGTTGATAAGTTAGTGTTGGTGATTAGTTAGGGTAGATGATTAGTTAGTGTAGTTGATTAGTTAGTGTTGTTGATTAGTTAGAGTAGATGATTAGTTAGTGTAGTTGATTAGTTAGTGTTGTTGATTAGTTAGTGTTGCTTATTAGTTAGTGTTGGTGATTAGTTAGTGTTGTTGATTAGTTAGCGTTGTTGATTAGTTAGTGTTGGTGATTAGTTAGTGTTGTTGATTAGTTAGCGTTGTTGATTAGTTAGTGTTGGTGATTAGTTAGCATTGTTGATTAGTTAGCGTTGTTGATTAGTTAGTGTTGGTGATTAGTTAGCGTTGTTGATTAGTTAGCATTGTTGATTAGTTAGTGTTGTTGATTAGTGTTGGTGATTAGTTAGTGTTGTTGATTAGTTAGTGTTGTTGATTAGTTAGCGTTGATAATTAGTTAGAGTTGTTTATTTGTTAGTGTTGATCTGCAGCATTATGTGCGCTGATCTCGGTTGGTATTGGAGGACTTCTCATTGTCTCTTTCGGCTGTTTTCAGCTCCTTCTTCTTCTTCTGTCTTCAGCTCCTGTCTTCATGTCTCCAGCTCCTTCTTCTGTCTTCAGCTCCTTCTTCTTCTTCTGTCTTCATGTCTTCAGCTCTTTCTTCTGTCTGTTCAGAGCTGCGTTCACAAGCCTTCGGCTCTGCTTCATGTCTCAGATCACTTCTGAGCATTTGTCAGCCCTTGACTCAGCGAAGCCCCCCGGGACGCCCCTAACTGCCCTGGTGTTTCTGGTTCTCATAGAGGCAGCAGATCATCACATTTTCTCTGGTATGTTACATGTCGGGTCTTCTGGTTTTCCATAAAAAGCGCTCGCTGCTCCGGTTTCCAGCCGAGGCCTCAGCTCCAGCTGTTCCTCCGGGGAGCTTTTAGAGTGCTGCAGATCAGCGGCGACCTCGGGTCGACCCGCTCTGCTGCCCCCCCCCCCGGCCTCAGATCCAGGCCGTCGCAGCAGGTTTCCTCACCTGGAAGCTGCAGGAGTCGGTGTACAAACGCAGCTTTACAGCTTTTAAACGTTTAACTGTGGGAGAACGGACGCTTTCCTCTCATTTGTTCCACTTTGTTTGACTTTGTTTGGTGGTTTAACGGCTTTGGGACGCCAGGTTACGACCTGCTGACTCCATGTTTTCATGGCAAAACTGATTCCAGTCAAATTTCTGCCACCAGATCTCCAACTTCCATCCAAACCCTTGAAATTTAAGCAGTTTTTAGAGGCCACAGTGAGGAAGTAACAATGTACTTTAGCCTCATTTGGAGCATCAGTGTGTGCAATCTGTTGGTTTCCTTAGCCAGGAAACTGTTTCTGAATTGGCTCTTTATGAATGAACTGGATTATTTTATAAATAATTCTGATTACAATGAATTGAGTACCAATTGGCCCAGTTCTGTTCATGATGAGGAAAGGACGCTGGGGCCTCCTTCTCTGTCTCCTTTAGGAAACACTGGGGCTATTGGATTATTTTATAAATAATTATGATTACAATAAATTGAGTACCAATTGGCTTGAAGTGCCTTGAGATGACATTTATTGTATTTGGCGCTATATAAATAAAACTGAATTGAAATGAATTGAGTGTGAATGTCATGAAAAATCCATATATTTCTTTATTTCTCATGATTAACATTTTCTGGTGAAATAGATGAATGATGACGATGAGGAGCTGAATCAGTGGGAAGAAGCTGATTCTCTCACTTTTAGAGTTCCCACCTGATGTTTGAACATTTCTTAAATGTCTAACTGGTTTATCTTTGGGGATTTGACCCTTTTTTTGGGGAGAAACTAAATAAAACCTCTGAAATGTTCCTGAGGACTTTGTTTTTTGGCGTTTTCATTAAGGTTTAAAGTCTTAAACAAACTCAAATGAGTATATAGAGATATTCTCTGGATGTAAAATGTGTCTTTTAGTCGTTTCTTTAGTTCCTGTGAGTCCACGAGCAAAAGTTCCTTTGGTGGAAACTGTTTACATTCGTCTTTTTAGTAGAAAAAAAGTCTCATCTGAAGAGTTTATTCAGTCAGGAGATACATTCTGGTTGTTGGTATGATTCGTAATAACGGGATTTGTGATTTGTGCGTTTTTATCATGAAGAACAGGCGGATCAGTGAGTTTAAGGTCGGTTTTGGCCGCTCTAAGCAGCTGATCTGAGCTCAGTTAAATCATGAATCTCTTTCCGAGTTCTTTACCTCTGACACGCTCAGACTGTTGGAGCTCTTTTAGTTTCCCAGCGTCGGTCCGAACCTGCAGCGCTTCGCTCAGCTGACGATGTGAATCTGATCCTGAGGCTTGCAGCTTTATGAGCCGTGATGTGCAGCTTCCGGCCGCCGACACATGTTCTTTATTTAAAGAGGCTGAAGTGGGCGGAGGCCGGAGAGGAAGTGGATGATGGGAGTTTCTCCTGGGAAACCTCGCTCCATGCAGCTGTGGACAGATGTTGCATCAGACCTCAGCCTGCAGCTCCTGACCTCCTGACCTCCGTCAGGGTTCCACCACAGAAGGAAAAGCTCAGAACATAACAGAACAATAATCAGAACATAACAGAACAATAATCAGAACATTAATCAGAACATAACAGAACAATAATCAGAACATAACAGAACAATAACAGAACATTAATCAGAACATTAATCAGAACATAACTCGTTTCTGCTTTAAGTTCTGCTTTGTCAGCGTATTAAATACGTACGAGCAGAGATTAAAAAATGGAAACAGAACATTTGAAATGAGCTGATTCTGGATCCCATCGATGTGTTCACCGGTTTACCCGAACTCTAACTCTAACCCTGAGGAGGAGGAGAGAACCTCCGAGTCCGACTGCAGATTAGCTGAGACGCAGCAGCTGGCTGCAGAGTGACTGACGGCTCCGTGTTTAAACTCTTTTATTCATATTAAGTTCTAATTAACCCGCAAAGATACAGCTGTGTATGTGTTTAAGGTCTGAAAACGGGTCAGTTAGCAGGTTCAGAACCTGTTTAAGGTCTGTAAACAGGTGGAAACGGGCTGTTTCAGAACCCGTTTCAGAACCTGGAAACTGTTTCTCAGCCTGCTGTCGGAGACGTTTTTGTTCTGTCAGAGCGAGGTCTGACTTTTCATCCTGGTGTTGTCCAGCTTGGCCCAGTTCTGGCCCAGTTCTGGCCCGGTTCTGGCCCGTGGGAGCTGGTTCTGTCCTCAGTGAGCTCTCCTTTGGCTCCTTTCAGCTCGACCCTCCCCACTGAGGGACGGTCAGCTGGAGCTGGCTGCCGGCCCTCTGCCGCTCTGTTCTGGAGGGTTCTGCTGGACCGGACCTGGACCTGTGCTGGGCCTCGGCAGGTCACGTGTCACAGCGCCCCCCCCCACCCACCCCCCCACCTGGTTGTAATAAAGGCGCTCCAGTTAAAGAGGGAAGTGCAGCTCTCAGTATCTCATGTCTCTGATGGAGCTCGAACAGAAAGAGTCATCCTGAGTAATTTAAATTGTGAGTAATTTAAATTCTGGGTAATTGTGAGTAAATGATGCTCGGTGTTTCCCCCTGAAGCCGGCCGCTTACTGTCGGCCTCTCGCTGGCAGCTCTCAGCTCCTGGAGGAGGATGGAGCCGGTCTGGGACTCTGGGAGCACTGAACAGCTCCGCCGACATTTAAACGACTCGGCCTACAAATGAAATGACGCTTCTGATCTCAAAGAGCACAAATCTGCTTTATAGGCTTCTCCCTGCAGTGCACCCCCCCCCCCCCCCCCCCCCGTCAGACAGGTTCCAGGTGAGAAGTTTAACTCAGCTGGTGTTTCAAGAGGAATTTACTCTTCTAATTCATCTGGAACTTTCTGATTTAAGGCGTTAAAATGCAAAGACGCTGGAGATAAATGATCTACTTCCTGTTTCCTGTTGAGCTTCGTTTCATCTGCTAACAAACATCACTTCTGCATCTCAGACCTGCAGCACATTAAGAACAGGCAGGACAGAGAACCTTCTCCCACTCTGTGACGTTTCCTTATTGGACACACAAAAAAAAGTAGCTTTTCCTCGTAAAGTTCCCACATATCAGGTCATGTTAGCGCCGAGTCGGCATTAGCAATCTGTTGAATTACTGTTAAAGATTAGCATTAAGCTAGCATCTGTTAGCAATCTCTTTCAGTATTTCCACATTTTTCAAACCACGTGAGGACCAACTTTTATTTGGAGTTACTTTCTTCCCAAGTTAGTAGTCTGGACTGTTTCCTTGGACAGAAACAAAGAGTCTGCTGGGATGCTGAGGCTGCTGGAGGCCGAGCTTTGTGCCTCAGAAACTGTTCTGTGGCTCTCAGGTTAAATTCCCCGCATTTCTGCTCTTCTTTGGGAGGCGTGCACCAACTCTGCGTGCAGGTGGCGGTGGTGGAGGTGCGTTAGCTTCCCGCTGCGTGACACCCTGCCCTCTGTTAGCGCTGACGCTGCAGTGTCATCCTGACGGCTGGCAGCCAAAAGAGCCGTGAAAACGCCAACGAAAAGGCTCAGAAAGCAGCGACAGGAAGCAGAAACGCTTCACCTCCGGCGGCGAATCAAAGCCGACGCCACGGCGAGCAGAAACCAAAGCGGCGGGCGCTGAGTGGAGATTGACACGGAGATTGTTCAGCAGAAGGAAACACTCAGGACGGCCTCACCTGCTCCTTTAGGCAGCCGCACATATGGCCCGCCGGTTAAAAATAAAGACAATGCGCATACATTAGCATCCGTAATGCGGAGCGAGCCCCGTTTAATATGCTAATTCCCTGAAATATTACGGAACACCTTCTGTTCCCAGAGAATACATTTGAATTTGCAATTAGAATTATCCTGTATAATTAATGAAAAGCGTCAGTTTTTGGCTCCGCGCTAATTCGATTAAACATGTTGATGAGGCGCTTAGAGAAGCCGCCGGAGCGGGAGAAAAGAGACCCGGGGTCAGGTGATCAGGTGACCAGGTGGTCAGGTGATCAGGTGGTCAGGTGACCAGGTGGTCAGGTGACCAGGTGGTCAGGTGATCAGGTGGTCAGGTGATCAGGTGACCAGGTGGTCAGGTGATCAGGTGACCAGGTGGTCAGGTGATCAGGTGGTCAGGTGACCAGGTGGTCAGGTGATCAGGTGATCAGGTGGTCAGGTGACCAGGTGGTCAGGTGACCAGGTGATCAGGTGGTCAGGTGACCAGGTGGTCAGGTGACCAGGTGGTCAGGTGATCAGGTGGTCAGGTGATCAGGTGACCAGGTGGTCAGGTGGTCAGGTGACCAGGTGATCAGGTGACCAGGTGATCAGGTGGTCAGGTGATCAGGTGGTCAGGTGACCAGGTGGTCAGGTGATCAGGTGGTCAGGTGACCAGGTGATCAGGTGACCAGGTGGTCAGGTGACCAGGTGATCAGGTGACCAGGTGATCAGGTGGTCAGGTGACCAGGTGGTCAGGTGACCAGGTGATCAGGTGGTCAGGTGATCAGGTGACCAGGTGACCCGGGGTCAGGTGATCGGTCAGAGGGTTGAGGTCACAGGTGTTGATGACTCCGCGGCTGGTGGACAGGCCCTGGTCTTGGTCCTGGTCCTGGTCTTGGTCTTGGTCTTGGTCTTGGTCCTGGTCCTTGTCTTGGTCCTGGTCCTGGTCCTGGTCTTTGTCCTGGTCCTGGTCCTGGTCCTGGTCTTGGTCCTGGTCTTGGTCTTGGTCCTGGTCCTGGCCCTGGTCCTTGTCTTGGTCCTGGTCTTGGTCTTGGTCCTGGTCTTGGTCCTGGTCTTGGTCCTGGTCTTGGTCCTGGTCTTTGTCCTGGTCTTTGTCCTGGTCTTGGTCTTGGTCCTGGTCCTGGTCCTGGCCCTGGCCCTGGTCTTTGTCTTTGTCTTTGTCTTGGTCTTGGTCTTGGTCTTGGTCCTGGTCTTGGCCCTGGTCTTGGTCCTGGTCTTGGTCCTGGTCTTGGTCCTGGTCTTGGTCCTGGTCCTGGTCCTGGCCCTGGTCTTGGCCCTGGCCCTGGTCTTTGTCCTGGTCTTTGTCCTGGTCTTGGTCCTAGTCCTGGTCCTGGTCTTGGCCCTGGTCTTGGTCTTGGCCCTGGTCCTGGTCCTGGTCTTGGCCCTGGTCTTGGTCCTGGTCTTGGTCCTGGTCCTGGCCCTGGTCTTTGTCCTGGTCCTGGTCCTGGTCTTTGTCCTGGTCCTGGTCCTGGTCTTTGTCCTGGTCCTGGTCCTTGTCTTGGTCTTGGTCTTTGTCCTGGTCTTGGCCCTGGTCCTGGTCTTGGTCCTGGTCTTGGTCTTGGTCTTGGTCCTGGTCTTGGTCCTGGTCCTGGTCCTGCTCTTGGTCCTGGTCCTGGCCCTGGTCCTGGCCCTGGTCCTGGTCTTGGTCTTGGTCCCTTCTCTTGGTCCTGGTCCTGGTCCTGGTCCTGGTCCTGGTCTTGGTCCTGGTCTTGGTCCTGCTCTTGGTCCTGGTCCTGGCCCTGGTCCTGGTCTTGGTCCTGGTCTTGGTCCTGCTCTTGGTCCTGCTCTTGGTCCTGGTCCTGGTCTTGGTCTTGGTCCTGGTCCTGGTCTTGGTCTTGGTCTTGGTCCTGGTCCTGGTCTTGGTCTTGGTCTTGGTCCTGGTCCTGGTCCTGGTCTTGGTCTTGGTCTTGGTCTTGGTCCTGGTCCTGGTCTTGGTCCTGGTCTTGGTCCTGGTCCTGGTCTTTGCCCTGGTCTTGGCCCTGGTTGGTGTTTCCAGGTTTTTCTGCCCTTGTCAGCAGTCAGAGTCAGAGGAAGCTGAGCTCAGATCAGGTGTTTGTAAGAAGCTCAGGGTGAAACATTAGGCTCTCTAAGTGTGTTTCTATCTGTTCAGACTGGAATAAAAACACCTCGGAACGGGTTTTAATGAGTTGTTTTGGTAAATATGCGGGTGCTTGTGGGACTCATTTGTCACTTCTCTGATGTAAATGACAGAAACGATCCAGACTTTTTATTATTATTATAATAATAAATATTATTATGAATATAACAGTTAAACCTGCTGCTTTTATTCTGAAGGGCAGAAGTGTTAACAGACCAAAGATCTTCATCATCATCATCATCAGACCAACTCACCTGTGATCAGAGCAGATTCTGTCCTCTCTGTCTCTTTGTGTCTCTGTCTCTTTGTGTCTCTGTCTGTTTGTGTCTGTCTCTTTGTATCTTTATGTCTTTGTTTGTGTCTTTGTGTCTCTGTCTGTTTGTGTCTTTGTCTGTTTGTGTCTCTGTCTCTTTGTATCTTTGTGTCTTTGTTTGTGTCTTTGTGTCTCTGTCTGTTTGTCTCTTTGTGTCTCTGTCTGTTTGTGTCTCTGTCTCGTTGTATCTTTGTGTCTCTGTTTGTCTCTTTGTGTCTTTGTCTGTTTGTGTCTCTGTCTCGTTGTATCTTTGTGTCTCTGTTTGTATCTGTGTATCTTTGTGTCTCTGTATCTTTGTGTCTTTGTATCTTTGTGTTTCTGTCTCTGTGTGTCTTTGTGTTTCTGTCTCTTTGTGTCTTTGTCTGTTTGTGTCTTTGTATCTTTGTCTGTTTGTGTTTCTGTCTCTTTGTATCTTCGTCTCTTTGTGTCTTTGTCTGTTTGTGTCTTAGTCTTTTCGTCTCTTTGTATCTTTGTCTGTTTGTGTCTTAGTCTCTTTGTATCTTCATGTCTCTGTCTCCTTGTGTCTTTGTATCTCTGTCTCCTTGTGTCTTTGTATCTTTGAATCTTTGTATCTCTGTATCTTTGTATCTCTGTGTCTTTGTATCTTTGTATCTCTGTCTCTCAGCTGACTGGATGTAATCCATATTAAGAGACGGAGGTTGAAATGCATGACACAGAAACAGCTGAGTAATCTGAGTACTTTGTGGGTTCAGCTGAGCTGCAGCAGGTTTTGTGGCAGAGTTCAGGCCGAGCTTTCATTTGCGTTTACGTGTCCAGAAGAAATGTTTCAGGTCTGAAGGATTTATCAGCTGATGTCGTTGTGAATGAGCATCGACAGTTTCACTGATTTCAGCCTCAGAATCGGCTCCGTGATGCAGTTTAAGATCCACGTTTCATCTCTTTCTGCTCCTGACTTTGCTCTGGATCTGCCTCCGTCTGTCTTCCTCACGTCCGTTTGTCTTTGAAGCGGAGGAAACGTCCTTCTAACCCGGGCTGTTATGATGCACCTGAGGAGGCGGAGCTCCCCGGCGTGGTTATTAAAGCGCTCCGACGCTGGAAGCTGCTCGGCGTCCTCCCTGACGGTTCGGCCTTCAGGAATGAAAGCGGAGGCAGAAAGCTGCAGCACGAGCCCGTCCCGTCCCGGTTTCCTCCAGCCGAGGGGGCCCAAGGTCGGGCCAGATGGCGGCCGGCTTCACCTTGCTGCTGACCGCTGGTCCCAGCGCAGCCGAGCTGAGCCGCCGCCAAACAGATGGAGAGTAGCGGCGCGCCTTAAAGCCCGAAACGTGCACAGATTCAGCCCGTGGAAACAGAAAAAAGAGAAGCGGCGCTCTGCGAGCTGTTTGTGCCAATTAGGTGAAATCTCTCTTTTTTACGTCCTTTTGAATGTGCGCGAGTTTAATTCGGCCTCCACTTCAAAGCCGAATAAATTACATTTACTTTGTAACGCTTGCATCATTATGCCTGCTCGTTATCAGCGGCCAATCAGGAGCCTCTGTGTGCAGAGTCCTCGTACCTCCTGCTGCGGTTAAACTGTTAATATTATCACTACAGTGGACCAAGTTTCTCACGTCTTTTGTGTCCACAGAAACTCCGTTCATGGCGGTTTGTCTCGTTTTATAAAACTCAGCCTTCATCACAACATTTCATGTCGAGTCTCTTTAATAACGAGCTGATTGTTAAAAGATGTCAGTGAAAAACATCATATCTTTACAGAAAGATGAGAAACTGAAACTTTAGGCGAATTGTTAAAACTGTTTGCAGTCAAAATGTTCCAGATTAACCTCTCTGTGTGTTAATAAAACTCATTTCACTGCTGGGAAAATAAGACAAAAGATCAGCAGAACAGATCGTGTATTTAAATATGAAAATGTTCTGAAATTAGACCATTTAAACATTTTTTGTTTATTTGTAAATTAGATAAAGTTTAAAGCCAAATTCATGTAATTTACTCAAAAATAGAAGATTTTTTTTCTTTTTTCTTTAGAATATATGAAATATTTTTTTTTAGGTCATAAATAAAAATAAATGAAGACGTGTTGGTGGAAATTATCTATTATTTTTTACTGCATTTTATTTTATTTAAGTGGCACTGACGGGCTTCCATATTTGGAAGAAAATCCTCATTTTTTCATGCTCAGAATGCATAAAGTTGACATGATTTATATTTAAACGCACTCCCAGATCAGGGAAATGTGCTGATTTTCCTCTTGTTTTTAACAGGAGTCTCTAAAGGCTCCTTCACCTGCTCAGGTGACGCTCGGAAACATTTCCCCACCTTCGCTCTGAGCTGAAGCAGCAGCTGGAAAGGTTAAAATGGCATGAAGAGATATTGAAAAGAAATGGTTGGCAGGCAGGCCCCAGGCATTTATTCAAATGGCCGAGTTTTTTCTTTCCCCCCTAATTTTGGTTCAATAAAGATGGACGTTCGGCAGTCAGACGCTTAATTAAATACTTCAGCAGCTGGATGAGCTGCTTGAAGCCTGTTTGGAATAGTAATGCGTGTAAAAAGAAGCATTTGTGAGGCTAATAAGTGAGAGATAAATCCGCACTGCTGCCTCTGACATCTGATCACATAAAGCAAAGGAAGATGTTTGTCTCTAAACTCGGCACATCAGCACCGTTACTGACTGATGGCGCCTGGGAAGATGAGCACTTTAATGCTGCTTCTGCTGTTTATCAGGGTTTGTAGACGCAGGCTCGCATGTTGGCAGCAGGTATTAATGCTGGTAGGTTGCCAACAAAGGCTCACACGGTGCCGACATTACCTGAAAAGTGAGTTACTAATTTAGCAGATTGCTAATAAATGCTAACGAACATAACCTAAACGAGTGAATTAGTAAAAGACGACGTGAACATTCTGTTTTGTTCGTGTATTGTGAGGCAAGCCCTCCCTAAACTTCCCTTCAACACCATTGTTGTCTGGTTAGATTTGATTTGGCTAAAATCAGGTGAAAAAGAGAGAAGATGGAGAAAGAAAAGGGATGGAAGGAGTTAAACATTAATGGGTGAACTGTAAGATCAGCTAATTAACAGATTTTAAACAAATGATTAACAAATCTGACCCTCGATTTTGGCGAAACAGATTGCTAACAGATGTTAACCTGATGGAAATCTCGAAAGTTAATACAATGGATTGCTAATACTAATGATAACTTTGTGCTACATTGACCTGAAAAGCGAGTTATTACTGAAAGTAACTGCTAACAAATGCTAATTTGTTGCTACTAACTTGGGAAGAAAGTAACTCTGTAACTAAATAAAAGTTGGTGCTCATGTGGTTTGAAAAATGTGGAAATACTGAAAGAGATTGCTAACAGATGCTAGCTTAATGCTAATCTTTAAGAGTAATTAAACAGATTGCTAATCCTAATGCTAACTTTGTGCTACATTGACCTGAAAAGCGAGTTATTACTGAAAGAAACTGCTAACAAATGCTAATTTATAGGCGAGACATTCTCGGTCTTGGTCTTGGTCTTGGTCTTGGCCCTGGCCCTGGTCTTGGTCTTGGTCTTGGTCTTGGTCCTGGTCCTGGTCTTGGTCCTGGTCTTGGTCCTGGCCCTGGTCTTGGTCTTGGTCTTGGTCCTGGCCCTGGTCTTGGTCTTGGTCTTGGTCCTGGTCTTGGTCTTGGTCTTGGTCTTGGTCTTGGTCTTGGCCCTGGCCCTGGTCTTGGTCTTGGTCTTGGTCCTGGTCCTGGTCTTGGTCTTGGTCTTGGTCCTGGCCCTGGTCCTGGTCTTGGTCTTGGTCTTGGTCCTGGCCCTGGTCCTGGCCCTGGTCTTGGTCTTGGTCTTGGTCTTGGTCCTGGTCCTGGTCTTGGCCCTGGTCTTGGTCTTGGTCCTGGTCCTGGTCCTGGTCTTGGCCCTGGCCTTGGTCCTGGTCCTCGTCTTGGTCCTGGTCTTGGTCTTGGTCCTGGTCCTGGTCCTGGTCTTGGTCTTGGTCCTGGTCCTGGTCCTGGTCTTGGTCGTGGCCCTTAAAGACTTTGCGTAATAGATTTGAAGCTACGGCCCCGGCCTCTCGGGCCCCCGGACCCCTGCAGGCCTGCTCAGTGATCCTGATAAACTCTGGAAGTGTTGCTCTGCTTGTTTGTGCGTAATACGAGCAAACAGGAAGAGGCGGTTTGGAGTTTCCGGGCGGTGAGGTCTGCGGGTCGAGAACTCATTGAGCTGGAAACACGGCGCGTTTTCCCCGCGGATCCGCCTCACTTCAGCTCCTCGCTGCCCTTCTTCTCGTCTTGTCTTATTAACGCGGCCTTTCGTATTCAGAGGTCAGACCCTGACTGAATTCGTGCACCTCAGATCAGCCGCCGACGTGCCTTTGAGCCCGGGAATATTCGGCCGTGATGAAGCTCTGAAAACGTCAAACTTTTCAGGAAAGAAACGCGTCCAGTTGTAGGTTTCTTTTACCTTCAGGCGGTTGGAGTTAATCTGCCGGGTTTTAGGAGGATTTTCATCAGACTAGAAGCTGAAGGATCTTCCGGGTCCTGAGAGAGTAAAAGAAATCCTTCAGTTCAGCATGAAAAACCTGCAACACGGCAGCCGGGAGATTTTCTCCTGACAGCAGGAATATCTCAGCTTCTGCAGGATTTAAGCAGATACCTGGAATTAGAATTTATAACGGCTGAAAACAAGATAAATAAATTAAATGCAGCCGTGTTGATGAGCGTTTCAGTTGGCAGTGAAAAAGTTTCAGACTCTGAATGACGTTATGCTTTTTTTTCTGAGGACGTGACTACTTCCTGGAAATGTGCAGCTCCCTGACCTCCAACCTTAAACAGGCCCCAAGGCCCAGAATCGATTAGTTTGAGTCCCAGAGAGCTGGATGTGAAGACTTCAGCCGTTGACCTTTTTATTAGAAGGAATCTGTTTTTACAGGAAATTCAGCCAAAAGTTTGAAGTCTGAAATGTTGTTTTTCACACAAAATAGCCCCAAAAAAGAAGAGAAGAAACGCCGAGTCGGGCTGGAAAAATGCTTTCAGTTAAAAAAGGATTCAGTGTTTTGTACCTGGAAATCCTGGGAGGAACCTGGAGGAGCCTTGAAGGTGTCCTGGTGCCGGTAAATGTTTTAATTGAGACTCCAGACTCCTCCCGTCTGCTCCGGGCGTCTCTCGCCTGGCGGCAGCTGCTCGCTCAGCGCTCCCTCTGGTTCACAATATGTTCCCAAGCTGTCCACAAACAGTCCGCTGTTCCTCACTACAACTCCCATGATCCCCTGGGGCTGCAGCTTCTCTGGGTGGGGGGGTACCAGGAAGAGCTCCTGTTGGAACAAACTGCTGCTGACGGAAGAAAAAACCTTAAAAAAAGACACGATTCTCTGCTTTTTTCTGATTTCTGAGCAGATTCGTGGCCCAGCTGGTTCTGTGTGCTGCTTTAAAGGGACAGTTCGCCTCTTTAAAGGGACAGTTCGCCTCCTTAAAGGGACAGTTCGCCTCTTTAAAGGGACAGTTCGCCTCTTTAAAGGGACAGTTCGCCTCTTTAAAGGGACAGTTCTCCTCTTTAAAGGGACAGTTCACCTCTTTAAAGGGACAGTTCGCCTCCTTAAAGGGACAGTTCGCCTCCTTAAAGGGACAGTTCGCCTCTTCTGACATGAAGCTGTGTAACATCCCATATCAGCAGCATCATTTCTGAACATCTTCTTACCCCCTGCTGCGTCCTGTGAGCAGAGTTCCAGCCTCGTTTTGGTGTTGATGAAGGTAGTCCGGCTAGTTGGCTGGGGTTTAAAAAATAAAGCGTTTTGCTTCTCAGAACAATATGCGTTCAACAGAGTAATACATTTGCATCACAAAATGGTTCTCCAGGAAAAAGTCAGACCTCACAATCGCTTGGCCCTATTTTCTCTCCCTTCATATCACTGCGACTTTGTGACTTTTTCCTGGTTGAATCAAGTGTTTGGAAAACAGCTCTGAAGCTGGAATCTGACAGAAAAAGCTGCCCCAGGAGCATCATGGGAAATGTAGGATCCGGAGCTTTTTCAGGTTGTTAAATTTGGGTTTTAAAGCGTTAAAATTCATCTGAAATCAGCAGTTGTTGCTTCCAATTTTTTTGACGTAAAAAGTCTTCTCTTCTTAAGCCCCCACCATGTTGGTAAATATGCAAAATAAGTGAAAAAATTTGAAATGTGAAATCTTAACATTTCAAGTAATACGTAAAAGTCTAAAATTAAAAAAAAAAAAATTGGGACTTGGAACCATGTCTGTATCTCATTTAGAAAGGGAGGTCCCCAGAAGACACCTTTTTATCCACTGACCCCACCAGGCTGCCTAAACGAGTATGTGTGTGTGTGTGTGTGTGTGTGTGTGTGTGTTAAGCTGAGTATAGAAGCGTGTGATTGGTCGAACCCTAACCCAGATTTATGAGGACGTGCACTCAGATGTTTTTCCTTCTTACTCGTGTTTTAAATCTAACACACACTCACGTGCACACACACACACACACGTGCACACACGCACAGCGTTGCATCACACAGATGATTTTTCGATCTCAGGTTACTCTTCAGCTGTATTTTGGCAGCGTTGTCATGGCGATCAGCATATTTGTTTCTGAGGGAGTGTGTGTGTGTGTTTGGGGGGGTGCTGGTTGAATGGTATCCTTATGGGGACACAGATAAAGTCCCCATAAGATAGATAGATAGATAAGTACTTTATTCATCCCAATTTGGGAAATTATTGTGTCGCAACAGCGTACAGTATAAAAGATATGTAAACAATTAAAGGAAAGACAAGCAAATATAATACAATAAAAATAGAGAATAAAATAAAAATAGAGAATGTCACTTGCATGACAGTAAAGTTATATTTTATCAGGTCGGTGTAAGATTAAAGCAGCGTAAGGATCATTCGGGGCTTCTTTCAGGGTTAGTTTACAAATACTTTGTACATATATTTTTACATTTTATTACTTTATTTTATTATTATTATATTTTATTTTTTGTTTTTATGGCACCAAACAGACCAGGCCAAATTCCTTCGTGCTGTAAAAATTACTTGGCAATAAAACCTTTCCTGATTCTGATTCAGGGTTAGTTTGAGGCTGTGATGGTGGAAGCGAGTCCTCTGAAGTGCTGGAAACCCGACAGATGTTACCCTGGTATGAGACCTGTTTACGGCGTGAGCTGCTCCCCGGCTCGCCGTGAAATAATGATAAGACGTTCTGCTCGTCTCGCTGCTCCAGCGTCTCTGAAAACATTTGTTCACACCTTCGCGTCCCGTCGTCTCACCTCCGGCTGGCAGGAAACAGCACAACACAAACAGGAAGAGTCGACAACACTTTTCATGTCGAAACATCTCTGTTCCTGTCGGCTCCGACACCTTCTGCAGCTTCAGCTGAAGCCTCGCTGTGTTCGGAGCTCGCTGATCTGTGAGAGAGAAAGTAGTCCCTCCTTTAAATCTACGGTTTTACACATTTACAGGCATTAAAACTCAGTTTCCTGTGGGGCGTTATCAGTCTCTCTCAGTGGCTGTGTTCCAAACCGCATACGTCTCCTACTACTCCTACTAACTTTCTGAGTTAGTATGCGAGTTTGAGTAAGCAGAAGTTCCCGGATGCATACTAGATTCTCCTAAATGTTGGGTATGCATCATGAGGTTACTACTCATACTCAAACTACCCAAGATGCAACGTAACGTGACGTCGCCGATCGTCATTTCCTGTCAAAACGGCAGTTTCAAACTAGCTACAACGAGGGTAGGTTCACTTCCTGTTTTCAAAACAAAAGCACCAATTGTATGGTAACGGCTTTCCCTATGATAAAAGGCAACGGGTATTTTATTTTGTGAAAATAACCGGAAGTGCGTTAGCTCACTGCGGCTAGCTTTAGTAGCGCCGAATTCGTGGGAACAAAATAGTAAACAGCCGGTATTTTGTCAGGTTTTCAACACGTTGGGGATCTAAACGACTACTTTCTCACCTGAAAATGTTTCAAATGTTGCTAAAGTTTACAGAGTTTAGAGCTTAAGAGAAATCAGCTTCAGGCCGGCTGATTTCGGCTCGGGCAGGAGCGACATGCATTGTGGGTAAACGCTCTGCATGCCTGATTGATGAGTATGCAGTATGTAGTATGGAAGTATGCATTATGGAAGTATGTAGCATATAGTATGCAGTATGTAGTATGTAGCATGTAGTATGCAGTATGTAGTATGCAGTATGTAGTATGCAGTATGTAGTATGCAATATGTATTATGTAGTATGCAGTATGTAGTATGCAATATGTATTATGTAGTATGCAGTATGTAGTATGAAGTATGTAGTATGCAGTATGCAGTATGCAGTATGTAGTATGCAGTATGTAGTATTCAGTATGTAGTATGCAGTATGTAGTATGCAGTATGCAGTATGTAGTATGCAGTATGTAGTATGCAGTAGTATGTAGTATGTAGTATGCAGTATGCAGTATGCAGTATGTAGTATGCAGTATGTAGTATGTAGTATGTAGTATGCAGTATGTTGTATGCAGTAGTATGTAGTATGTAGTATGCAGTATGTAGTATGCAGTATGTAGTATGTAGTATGCAGTATGCAGTATGTAGTATGTAGTATGTAGTATGCAGTATGTAGTATGTAGTATGCAGTATGTAGTATGCAGTATGTAGTATGTAGTATGCAGTATGTAGTATGTAGTATGCAGTATGTAGTATGCAGTATGTAGTATGTAGTATGCAGTATGTAGTATGTAGTATGCAGTATGTAGTATGCAGTATGTAGTATGTAGTATGCAGTATGCAGTATGCAGTTTCGAACACAGCCATGGTTGAGGAGGAATCTTGGCTTGAATCTTCTTGCTCTTGGGTTTCTGACCTTGGGGTGACCTTTAACCTTTGATCAGCAGCTCCTGGCAGGAAGGGTTCACTTACTTTTTTCTGTGTTTTGTCTCAGTTTCTCTTCAGTAAATAACGACTCCGTGTAATTTTCCTTATTTTATAAACTCGGGGGGGTTTAACATCGTGATTGATTCTGATTCGTTTCACATATTTAACGCGGCGTCCTCTTTATTTGCGGAGGTGGAAACGTGGGACGGTCGCCACGGCGATCCGCCGGCGCCGCCTCCGAGCGCCTAACCGCGGCGCCGCCTCCGAGCGCCTAACCGCGGCGCTCAATATTTCAGATGGAACAAATGAATTGCACGAGGGTCTTTTAGCAGAATAAACTGCTTTTGCACATCAAGACAAAGTCTGGGGAATAAGGGACCGAGGACCTAATGTGTTGTGACAATAGACGGTGGAGTGTGTGCACGTGTGTGTGTGAGCGTGCACGTGTGTGTGTGAGGCAGATCTGTTCCAGGGACTGTTTTAGTGCCTCATCAAATATTTAGTTTGATTGTACATGGTCCTGTAATTGCCATCTTGGCTTGTGAATTATTGATGGAGTGTAGCAGAGCCAAGGAGGCCCTCACACCCACGTGCACGCGCCCACGTGCACGCTCACAGGTTGTAATAAGGCCAGACGCACACACGCCGCTGAGGCCGGTGAATCATCGTGTGATGCTAACGCTCCTGTTTCATCCTAATTAGCTGCAGACGAGCATCATCCGAGCCGCTCGGTAATTATTTGAAGAGTTTCAACAACACGGCCGAGTCAATATTAGCCTTTACTCAACCTTCTAATGAGGCCACCGCTCTTCTTCTTCTTCTTCTTCTGATGTTTTTGCTGCCCGCGAGCTTGTTTTTATTTTCTTCTTCTGCTGCTGCTCGCCGCCGCGGCTCCTCCACGCTTTGATTGTTCGCTGCGAACAGATGAGATGTGACGGCGAGGCGGTTAGCGGGCTAACCAGCACGGATCGCAGTTAACGCGCCAGCGGGCCCGGCTCCTCGCCACGCTCGCTGTGCGCTTCGTCTCAGTTTTGTCACCCGTAAGATGAGTGAGTGGCGGCGGCGGCGTGCCGGCCCAGGCGGTGAGCGTGCGGCGGGGCGGCTCCTCACGCTGCGAGCGGCGGCGGCTTTTAAAAATACTCCTGCTGAAATATTGATTTTTTTTTTCTGCTGCTTTTTCTTTCTTGCCTAACGTAATAAGTGAGAGACTCCAGGGAGTGCACGAGCGTGCACGTGTGTGTGTGTGCGCTCATCGTGGGCCTTGTAATCTGAGCCCCACGTAATTGCTTCCCATAGTGCACTGGGTGTGGTCGGCTGACATCATGGAGAGTGGCGGTGAAAGCGCTGAAGTCAGACCCGGGTCCCCCCGCTCAGCCGCCCCCCCGATGGGGCTAAATGAGCTCTGAGGCTGGAACAGCTACAGCCGTGTTGCTGCCGCCATTCAGAAGGAAAGCTGCTGCAGCTCAGCCCTGAAACATGCAGGGACTCCTGAGCGGGCCCGGGGGGCCACCGGGGGGCCACCGGGGGGCCACCGGGGGGCCACCGGGGGCCAGGAGAGCCCCGAGTATCCGTCTGAGGAAACATTTCCTGGCAGTTAAACCACAAAGAGAAACAAATGACTCAGAAGTTTGACTGACAAAGAGACAAAATGAGTAAAAAGGACAGAATTTATCTACAAAATTCAATCGGTTCAATTCAGTTTTTACTCTTAAAGTCATCTGAAGGCATTTCAAAGATACAGCCAACTACAATCCAATCATGTTCTATACCCACTCAATCCAACTCAAGAGTCGCGGGGGGGGGGGGGGGGGGGGGGGGGGCAATATCAGCTGAGAGGCAGGGTACACCTGGACAGGTCGCCAGTCCATGCCAGAGACACACAACCATCCACACTCACACCTGGGATTCATTTAGAGTCACCAGTTAACCTAATTTAGCAGAGCAGAGCAGAACTATGGGATGTTTCAGGGTCGCCTGAGCCATCCCTAACTATAAGCTTTATCAGAAAGGAAAGTTTTAAGCCTTCATCTTAAAGGCAGAGAGGGTCCTGATAACTGAAGACTCTGTGTCGTATTAACTGAGTTTAACTCACTGGCTGTGTTCAAAACCGCCTACTACATACTACATACTGCATACTGCATACTACATACTGCATACTGCATACTGCATACTACATACTGCATACTACATGCTACATGCTACATACTGCATACTACATACTGCATACTGCATACTGCATACTGCATGCTACATACTGCATACTACATACTGCATACTGCATACTGCATACTACATGCTACATACTGCATACTACATACTGCATACTACATGCTACATACTGCATACTGCATGCTACATACTGCATACTACATGCTACATGCTACATACTGCATACTACATACTGCATACTACATGCTACATACTGCATACTACATACTGCATACTACATGCTACATACTGCATACTACATACTGCATACTACATGCTACATACTGCATACTACATACTGCATACTACATGCTACATACTGCATACTACATACTGCATACTACATGCTACATACTGCATACTACATGCTACATACTGCATACTACATGCTACATACTGCATACTACATGCTACATACTGCATACTACATGCTACATACTGCATACTGCATACTACATACTGCATACTACATACTGCATACTACATGCTACATACTGCATACTACATACTGCATACTACATGCTACATACTGCATACTGCATACTACATACTGCATACTACATACTGCATACTACATGCTACATACTGCATACTACATACTGCATACTACATGCTACATACTGCATACTACATACTGCATACTACATGCTACATACTGCATACTACATACTGCATACTACATGCTACATACTGCATACTACATACTGCATACTACATGCTACATACTGCATACTACATGCTACATACTGCATACTACATACTGCATACTACATACTGCATACTGCATACTACATACTGCATACTGCATACTACATACTGCATGCTACATACTGCATGCTACATACTGCATGCTACATACTGCATACTACATACTACATGCTACATACTGCATACTACATACTGCATACTGCATGCTACATACTGCATGCTACATACTGCATGCTACATACTGCATACTACATACTGCATACTACATACTACATACTGCATACTGCATACTACATACTGCATGCTACATACTGCATGCTACATACTACATGCTACATACTGCATACTACATACTGCATACTACATACTACATACTGCATGCTACATACTGCATGCTACATACTGCATGCTACATACTGCATACTGCATGCTACATACTGCATGCTACATACTGCATGCTACATACTGCATGCTACATACTGCATACTACATACTGCATACTAATCGATCAGACAGTATGCAGAGCGTTTACCCACAATGCATTTAGCTCCTGCCCGAGCCGAAATCAGCCGGCCTGAAGCTGATTTCTCTTAAGCTCTAAACTCTGTAAACTTTAGCAACATTTGAAACATTTTCAGGTGAGAAAGTAGTCGTTTAGATCCCCAACGTGTTGAAAACCTGACAAAATACCGGCTGTTTACAATTTTGTTCCCACGAATTCGGTGCTACTAAAGCTAGCCGCAGTGAGCTAACGCACTTCCTGTTATTTTCACAAAATAAAATACCCGTTGCCTTTTATCATAGGGAAAGCCATTACCATACAATTGGTGCTTTTGTTTTGAAAACAGGAAGTGAACCTACCCTCGTTGTAGCTAGCTTGAAACTGCCGTTTTGACAGGAAATGACGATCGGCGACGTCACGTTACGTTGCATCTTGGGTAGTTTGAGTATGAGTAGTAACCTCATGATACATACCCAACATTTAGGAGAATCTAGTATGCATCCGGGAACTTAAAAAAAGTTCAACTTAGTAGGAGTAGTAGGAGAAGTATGCAGTTTCGAACACAGCCACTCTTTGTGCAGAAATCTGATTAAATTCTTCTGTGAGAACCAAGCTGCTTCTTAAAGTGACAGAAGAAAAAAAACTAAAAAGCATTTTGGTGTAGCAGTTTTAAAGCCATTTTAAAGCCGTTTTAAAGCCGTGTCCTCGCTTCGCTCCTTCCTGTAAACATGATGTTAAAGATTGTTGAACATAGCTGTTTGTGGGGATGAGTAATCTTCCCTCCGCGCTGCCTGGCAGGCTGCGGCGGCGTGCTCTCCTGAAGGGCAGCGGTGATTTCTGAGCTGCATTAAGCCGCGCTCGCCGCCGCTGTAATTGATTGTCGGTCGGTGTAATGAGGTGACAGCTTACACCGGCAGACTCCGACTCCCTCATTATCTTTCCCTCCTTTTTAAGAGCCACAGAAGAAGAGGAAGGACCCGGCCTGGCTAATCACGGAGCTCCGGCTCTACGCTCCACTTGATCATTTATTATGTTTTAATACGTTTTCGGCTGCTCAGCTGTCCTGGTCGTCAGAGCGCTGCTGTTTAAAATCACTCTGATGACAGGAAGTTGGTTTTTCAGGATCCTGGAGAAGGCCTGTGGGGGAGGGCTTCCTTCATGGACCGACCATCCAATCAGAAAGCACTTAGTTAAATGAAGAAATGTGGCTCTTTGTTCTTCAGCTGGTCATCACCTCAACCAGCAGAGAGTTTCATTAACTCATCCAATATCGGCTGCAGATCCCAGCTTCCCAAGGCTTCGTCACGTTGACTTTCTCTGGCGGTTAAACCACAAACAGGAGCAAATGGTTAAAAAAATAATCAGTGAAAAAGAGACAAAGAGCATCCAAACGCACACAGTGAAGAAGAAGTGAGCAGGAGATGCAGGAAAAAGGTGCAAACACTGAACAAAGAGACAAAAAAAAGACTTTAAAGCCACAAAATGATTCCAGAGAAATCAAATAAGAGCAGAGACATTAAGTCAAATCATTTAGATTAAATCAAAGCAGCACCGGCATAAACTAACAGGTGAAGTTATGCTTCAGAATAGGTTTTAATAACAGGTGATAAGTTCTACAAAGAGATCGAAGGAGAAATCAAACAAACTTTGATAACGTGGCCGCAGTTCTTCAAGCTGAAAGAGCTGATGCTTAATGTACCGTATCCACGGTAACGCCTGTGCAGAGTACTGTAAAGTATCCACGGTAACGCCTGTACCGAGTACTGTAAAGTATCCATGGTAACGTCTGTACAGAGTACTGTAAAGTATCCACGGTAACGTCTGTACAGAGTACTGTAAAGTATCCACGGTAACGCCTGTGCAGAGTACTGTAAAGTATCCACGGTAACGTCTGTACAGAGTACTGTAAAGTATCCACGGTAACGTCTGTACCGAGTACTGTAAAGTATCCATGGTAACGTCTGTACAGAGTACTGTAAAGTATCCACGGTAACGCCTGTACCGAGTACTGTAAAGTATCCACGGTAACGCCTGTACCGAGTACTGTAAAGTATCCATGGTAACGTCTGTACAGAGTACTGTAAAGTATCCATGGTAACGTCTGTACCGAGTACTGTAAAGTATCCATGGTAACGTCTGTACAGAGTACTGTAAAGTATCCACGGTAACGCCTGTACCGAGTACTGTAAAGTATCCACGGTAACGCCTGTACCGAGTACTGTAAAGTATCCATGGTAACGTCTGTACAGAGTACTGTAAAGTATCCACGGTAACGCCTGTACAGAGTACTGTAAAGTATCCACGGTAACGTTTGTACCGAGTACTGTAAAGTATCCACGGTAACGCCTGTGCAGAGTACTGTAAAGTATCCACGGTAACGTCTGTACCGAGTACTGTAAAGTATCCACGGTAACATCTGTGCAGAGTACTGTAACGTATCCACGGTAACGCCTGTACAGAGTACTGTAAAGTATCCATGATAACGTCTGTGCAGAGTACTGTAACGTATCCACGGTAACGTCTGTCCAGAGTACTGTAAAGTATCCACGGTAACGTCTGTACAGAGTAATGTCTGTACCGAGTACTGTAAAGTATCCACGGTAACGTCTGTACAGAGTACTGTAAAGTATCCACGGTAACGTCTGTACCGAGTACTGTAACGTATCCACGGTAACGCCTATGCAGAGTACTGTAAAGTATCCACGGTAACGTCTGTACAGAGTACTGTAAAGTATCCACGGTAACGTCTGTACCGAGTACTGTAAAGTATCCACGGTAACGTTTGTACCGAGTACTGTAAAGTATCCATGATAACGTCTGTCCAGAGTACTGTAAAGTATCCACGGTAACGTCTGTACAGAGTAACGTCTGTACCGAGTACTGTAAAGTATCCACGGTAACGTCTGTACAGAGTACTGTAACGTATCCACGGTAACGCCTATGCAGAGTACTGTAAAGTATCCACGGTAACGTCTGTACAGAGTACTGTAAAGTATCCACGGTAACGTCTGTACAGAGTACTGTAAAGTATCCACGGTAACGTCTGTACCGAGTACTGTAACGTATCCACGGTAACGTCTGTGCAGTACTGTAACGTATCCACGGTAACGCCTGTGCAGAGTACTGTAAAGTATCCACGGTAACGCCTGTGCAGAGTACTGTAACGTATCCACGGTAACGCCTGTGCAGAGTACTGTTATTATTGATATTTTAATCAGAACCGATCAGAACCACTTTATCTTTCTCTGATATCGTGTTGTACTTTTATTTTTTTTTATCTTTTATCGTTTTATTATAAAATGTACCTACTTATTGACTAATTAAGCCAGATTTAAAGTCATTTTAATCATAATTATTATGAATATTATTGTTGATAAATTATATTTATTTAGAGTCGTACAGACGGTGAGTTTTAAAAATAGGACTGGGTGTTGAATGATTGACAGTAGTATGGTGTGTATGTGTGTGTGCATGTGTGTGTGCATGTGTGTGTGCATGTGTGTGTGTGCGTGCCTCTGAGCCGCCGGTCTTGTCTCCAGCTGCGTTTTAATTCAATCCGTATTGATCCATATCAGCTCTCTGAAGGACTCGGTATCATCTGAATGGAGCTCCATATTATTCTGTTCACTGCCATAAAGGGCATTAGAGCCTCCAGAGCAGCAGATCAGCTTTCAGTCGATACGCACACACATCTCCCTGCTCTCTGTTTCCCTGTAAAGGTGCAATTCACACAATTTCATTTTAAAAACAAGCAAGGACACACGTTTTTTACGATTCAGACGAAACATTCAGAACAAGTTAAACTGGAAACTGTTTACGCTCATACTGTACAAACACAGGAATATTCAGCAAAGTGCTTTTAAATGTCTTTAAGAGTCAGAAGAAAGTCCCAGAAGTGCAACAATCCCCCCTTTTAAATGTCTTTTTTTATTTTATTTGATTCAGATTAGAGCTCAATCAGGATTTTAAATGTGGATTTAATCTCCAAATATAAAAGCACCAGTACTTCAGTATAAAGACTGATTATTTGGATCAGAATGATAGTTTTGTTTGTTAGAATAAAAATCAGAAGAAATATAACAACAACAAAGCTGAATGAATGAGTTTGTTTGTACATCCAAACCAGATGATATAATCTGCATGTTTAATGTTTCTGAGTCAGATAATTAATTAATAATTATGATCATTTTAAAGTGGAGATTCTTTCATTTAGCATAAAATATATTAATTATCATTATTTTTATTGTATAAAACACTATATATCTGTAATTAAGTCCATTTTAAATCAAAAAGAAGTTCTTATTATTGATTTAAGTCCTAAATAAAAGTTCTTAAAGAGGGAAAACTCTGTGATGTAACCACTCCAGTGTGTGTATATATATATATATGGATATATACACACTGGATATATACATATATATGTATACACTATATTTATGTAATTAAGTCCATTTTAAAGCAAAAAGATGTTCTTATTATTGATTTAAGTCCTGAATAAAAGTTCTTAAAGAGGGAAAACTCTGTTATAGAATAGAATATAATAGAATAGAAGTACTTTAATCATCCCAGCTGGGAAATTACTTCGCAGTTGCAGCATACAGACAAGTAAAGATAAAAAATAAGAATAAAAATAAAAACATATGTACAGCAAAATGTGGTGTAACCACTCCAGTGTGTATATATAGATATATATTGAAATATATATAAATATGTGTGTAGGACCTGAACTCCAACCGTCTTTATTCTGGGTACATTTCTGGCGTTTTAAGGTGGAATTGAAGGACTCGGTGTGAAAGCCGGCTGATCTGCTGCTGTGTGTTTTAAAGATATCGTTTCTGTCTTATGAAGCTGGAAATCGATGCCGAGCTCCCAGAGCCCCCCATTCCTGCCCCCCCCGATCCTCTTCCTCGTGTTCTCCCAGCATGCTTTGCCAAGGCAGCAGAACGAGGAGGATGAGGAGCAGAGGAAGGGCCGGTGTTCTGCTGAGGTTATCCCCTGGTTAATGTGACATGTCTGTCTGCGACCTTGCCGCTTGTTAACTGCCCGGATTATTATTGTGATAATGTGGCAATTAAAAAGGAAGCGCTCCATCAGAAGGGGAGGGGCGGGGCCGGGTGGTTATGGTCCGAGAGACGGATGAGTGCAGATTACACGGCGATGGGAAATGCATTAAGGTGGCAATCCATTCTGACCCGCCCCCCCCCGCCTTCCATCTCCATACAAAGCTGCTGGTTATTACCACCCGTCCTCATTGATATCCATCCCCAATCAATACTCCGCTGCCACCAAAACGGGCGTAAATCAGCACGCCACGAGCAGCAGGGAGAATCAAAAGGCGTGTCTTAATGAGACGCCATAAGTCTGCAGGAAGAGCCGCCGCCGTCTCTATCCAGACGCCGCCGCAGAACGAGCGTGTCATCAGCTGTGAGACAGACAGACAATCTGTGACCTCAGAGTCCAGCGGCATCCGCGGGCAGTCTGCCGCGAGGCGTGGTCACTTCCTGAGAAACTCTGCCTTCAGAAACAAGTCTATTCTGATCCATTTCACCCAGAACTGGGAGTTAAAGTTAGAGTCTACATAACACATATGTGTAAATATAGACTTTAACTTCCAGTTATATATATATATATATATATATGCTAAAGCCTCAGAAATATCCATCCATAATCAATAAAAGCACACAGGTAAACTTTGCCTATAAATATTTATAGTATTTATAATATCCTATTAAAATGAATATATCTGTTCTTTTAAAGGGTCTGACTGTTCTAACTGTTATCTGTGTGCGTCTCTTTCTTTGTGCGGTTACTGAATAATTCTTTCAACTTTATGAAACTTTCTCCTGATTTTGAAAACTGAACCCGGCTTCACTCCGGTTCCGTTCCATCGATCATCGATGTAAAACGTCCCTCTAAACTCACCTGCTCCATCTTTTCTGTTTTTTCCTCCAGATTCTTCCTGAAGTTCTTCCTCAAGTGCAATCAGAACTGTTTGAAAAATGCAGGAAACCCACGAGACATGAGGAGGTTCCAGGTGAGCCGTCGCACATCTTTCATCCGTCGACTGGAACATAATCTGAATTAAATACAAAAGCATATTAAATGGCTAAATAAACAAGTTTATTTGATAAAAAAAAGCCACTAAAATAAAAATAAAAAAATGCTTATTTACTTTGTCACACAGCTGTTTGACAGCCTGTTTCCCACCACAGCCACAGAGACCGGTAGGCTAACATCGCTAGCAGCTAACATCGTTAGCGGCTAACATCGCTAGCGGCTAGCTTAACTTGTAGTTAGAACAACGGCCTAAACGCAGTCAGTCAGGCATCTACTTTTCGGTTCAGACTTTATAAATAACTTCTGTATTTTAATCAATGACCTAGAGAACATAAACTGTCCGGTTCTGTTGAATGAACAAGGCAACTGGACCGCAGCTTCGGTACCGGAAGTACATTTTTTGTCCACTTCCGGTTTTACGCATATTCTGAAGCTCGATCTTTGCAGCCTGATTAATTAACCAATAAGTGGAAAGCTGAGTCCATGACGCGCGCTGAAACCCCGCCCCCCTCATTTGCATATGAGCCAGAAAACGCAAACGTGGATGTAAAAAGAAAACATGGAAATAAATGAGTGGAGCAAATGCAAATCTATAAATAGAATAAATTACAAAAAAAAATCTGTTTGTTTTATTTAAAAAAATGCACGATGAAAATTTTAATTTCTTTTAAATTTATTAACTTTTAAAATAGTTAAAATAATACAGAAATAAATTCAGCAGTAACAAATAAACACAGAAAGAATCTTTATATTCCAGTTAAAATATCAAATTAAAATGAAACAAAGTGAATGAAGAGTGACATTCAATCTTAAATTAATGCAATGTTTAAAATTAAGCAGAAAAATGTATTTATTTATTTTCACATTCACATTATTTGTTTCTCTTTATATTCTTTTATGTATTTTTAATGCTTCTTCCACTCCCTGCTGCAATGCTTTTATTTTATGTGAAGCACTTTGAATTGTTTTGTACATGAAATGTGCTATATAAATAAATTTGATTTGATTTGATTTGATCATTTTCGATTATTATTTAATTATCACATTTATTTTAGTTGCATTTATCATCACATACAGTTATTGATTTAGCCCATATATATAAAAATAATTATTTTGATTTATTTTGGATTATGGCTGTTTCCGTCCTCCGCAGCCGTAAAGCCAGTTCAGAGTCGGTAAAACTTCCGAATCATCTCAGAACCGATTGGTTTTCCAGCACAAAGCCCTGAGATCTCATCAGTTTAAACCTCTTTGGGGTGTGAACCTCCTCTGGTGTGTTCAGAGTTTCTGGAGAGGACCACAGAGACACTTTATCACCAGTCTGAGTTAATAAATTCAGTTTTAATCAACCGCTGCTGTGTGTTTCAGCAGCTTCTGCTTAAAACACGGTGAATAAATGCAGCAGTTTCAGGTGAAAGCAGCTCCATGAAACTGTGAAAGTCTGAGCTCATGTTCTGCTGCTTCCACTTCAACTTAAAGCTCAGTTTTATTGTTCTCTGCTGGATCAGACCGGCTGGACGCTCCACTGGTTCTGGTTCTTAAACACGGAGGTCAGGAGGTTTTATTTGCTCTGACGTGAAACCAAAGCTGGTTTTTGGGGCTGGCATCAGAGCTTCGGTGGTCCAAAGAAAGAGAACCTTTCCCACCAAAGTGGTTCCAGTTCTGGTTCCAGTTCTGGTTCCAGTTCTGGTTCCAGTTCTGGTTCCAGTTCTGGTTCCAGTTCTGGTTCCAGTTCTGGTTCCTGTTCTGGTTCCAAAGCTCCGACTC
Organism: Odontesthes bonariensis; assembly: GCF_027942865.1. Lineage (NCBI taxonomy): Eukaryota > Metazoa > Chordata > Actinopteri > Atheriniformes > Atherinopsidae > Odontesthes > Odontesthes bonariensis. The sequence goes on from NC_134518.1 coordinate 37,588,165, forward strand.
CAGGCCCAAAAACACATTCGGGCCACTGCAAGTAACTTTTTTCTTTCCGTTTTGAGCGTTTTTCTTTCCTTTTCTTTCATTTTCTTTTCTTTTTTAGCGTTTTTCTTTCCTTTTTGAGCATTTTTCTTTCCTTTTCTTTGCTTTTTGAGCCTTTTTCTTTCCTTTTCTTTCCTTTTTCTTTCCTTTGCTTTTTTAGCCTTTTTCTTTTCTTTTCTTTCCTTTTTCTTTCCTTTTCTTTGCTTTTTGAGCCTTTTTCTTTAATTTTCTTTCCTTTTCTTTCCTTTTCTTTGCTTTTTTAGCCTTTTTTTTCCTTTTCTTTGCTTTTTGAGCCTTTTTCTTTAATTTTCTTTCCTTTTCTTTCCTTTTCTTTCCTTTTCTTTCCTTTTCTTTGCTTTTTTAGCCTTTTTTTTGCTTTTCTTTGTTTTTTGAGCCTTTTTCTTTCCTTTTCTTTCATTTTTCTTTCCTTTCCTTTGTTTTTTGAGCATTTTTCTTTCCTTTTCTTTCCTTTTCTTTGCTTTTTTAGCCTTTTTCTTTCCTTTCCTTTGTTTTTTGAGCATTTTTCTTTCCTTTTCTTTCCTTTTCTTTGCTTTTTTAGCCTTTTTCTTTCCTTTTCTTTCCTTTTTCTTTCCTTTTTGACTGTTCGCTCTGTTTTCTGGTGGCTGCTGCAGCACATATTCGGGCCGTAGCAAAGAACGTCTGATAGAAACCACAACCAGAGTAGAATCAGATTTCCTCTCAGCTTCAGAACCTCTGAACACAGCAGAGCGAGGTTCAGATTCTTCTAAAATGAAGTTGAACCGGCTCAGAACCCAACAGGTTCTGAGTGGGAGACCTGGTTTGGTTCTGCTGTGAATGACGCTGAGCTTCCTCCAACAGGTGGTGGTGTCCACCACCGTGAACGTGGACGGTCACGTGCTGGCGGTGTCCGACAACATGTTCGTCCACAACAACTCCAAACATGGCCGCCGCGCCCGGCGCCTGGACCCCTCCGAAGGTAAGACGTCGCTCAGGACGACATTTTAAACTAATTTTAAACTCTTCACGGTTAAAGGTCGCCGGAGTCATCAGGAGCTCGGGTAGCGTTGGTCCGGCAGGGACTCGGGTAGCGTCGGTCCGGCAGGGACTCGGTAAGCGTCGGTCCGGCAGGGACTCGGGAAGCGTCGGTCCGGCAGGGACTCGGGTAGCGTCGGTCCGGCAGGGACTCGGTAAGCGTCGGTCCGGCAGGGACTCGGGAAGCGTCGGTCCGGCAGGGACTCGGGTAGCGTCGGTCCGGCAGGGACTCGGGTAGCGTCGGTCCGGCAGGGACTCGGGTAGCGTCGGTCCATCAAGGACTCGGGTAGCGTCGGTCCGGCAGGGACTCGGGAAGCGTCGGTCCGGCAGGGACTCGGGTAGCGTCGGTCCGGCAGGGACTCGGGAAGCGTCGGTCCGGCAGGGACTCGGGTAGCGTCGGTCCGGCAGGGACTCGGGTAGCGTCGGTCCGGCAGGGACTCGGGTAGCGTCGGTCCGGCAGGGACTCGGGTAGCGTCGGTCCGGCAGGGACTCGGGTAGCGTCGGTCCGGCAGGGACTCGGGTAGCGTCGGTCCGGCAGGGACTCGGGTAGCGTCGGTCCGGCAGGGACTCGGGTAGCGTCGGTCCGGCAGGGACTCGGGTAGCGTCGGTCCGGCAGGGACTCGGGTAGCGTCGGTCCGGCAGGGACTCGGGTAGCGTCGGTCCGGCAGGGACTCGGGAAGCGTCGGTCCGGCAGGGACTCGGGTAGTGTCGGTCCGGCAGGGACTCGGGTAGCGTCGGTCCGGCAGGGACTCGGGTAGTGTCGGTCCGGCAGGGACTCTGCTCTCTAACAGGTTAATCCGGTTTCGGCCCGCTTCAGATTTAACGAGCGACTTGAGGGGAAAGTTTAAACGTCTGACATCAGGAAAAGCTTTGCAGAGCGAAACCTCAGCTCCTCGTGAAACGCTCCGTCCCGCTCAGGATGGTGACGGAGAAACAAACGCTCCGTTCTTCCAGCGTCCCGCACATTAAAACACATCATCGGCGTATAAAGTTCACGCTGAAACCCGAGCTCAGCGGCAACATTTCCTCTGAAGCCGTAAACTTTTTAACGCCACTTTGCCTTGTCCCCACTCTCGTAAAAAGCCTCCCGCCTCTGAGCGGCGCTTCCAGCAGCCATGACATAAGTCTCTCGCTTCATTCGACCTACTTGCAGTGCCAGGAGGGCGGAGCTTAGCCAGTAGCAGGGAATCAGACAAGGTGCCACAGGAGAGGGCCTAAAATGCCCTGAATACGGTTTACTTTTTAAAAAAATCCAGGTTAGAAAACCCCACCCGTCTGGCACCTGTGGGGTGGTAAAACAAACACACCAGCCAGATTTAATCAAACCAACACGGAGACCTCTTTATCTTCCTCTGCACTGGAAAAAATCAAAGTCTTACCAAGTACATTTGTCTCATTTCTAGTCAAAATATCTCATTACACTTAATATCAGACACAACTGCCTAACAAGCACCATTTCAGCCAGATATAGGGACTTGTTTGAAGACAATACATCTGGAATATCTTGTTAAATGAAAAAGTCTTGAAAACAAATTGTTTTGAGTCGGATTTCATATGAAACAAGCTTTTTTTTTTACATTTGAAGAGGTTTTTAAGCTAATTTCAAGATCACTTTTATCTCAAAAGTCCTAAATATCACATCTTATTTCAAGAAATCTGGACAAGCCGATTTTCACTAGTTCCATTGGCAGATTTTTTTGCTTATTTCAAGCAAAAACGTCTTTTATTTGATGTTTTTTAACTTATTTTTGGAGGGGCATTTTTTCCAGTATATCCGGAGCGGTTCACACTCAGATCCCAGGTGATAGGGTCTCGCATCCGGACCAGAGGTGGCTGTGTTCGAAACCGCCTACTACATACTGCATACTGCATACTGCATACTGCATACTACATACTGCATACTGCATACTGCATACTGCATACTGCATACTACATACTGCATACTGCATACTACATACTGCATACTGCATACTTCCATACTACACACTACATACCACATACTACATACTGCATACTACACACTACATACCGCATACTACACACTACATACCGCATACTGCATACTACATACTGCATACTGCATACTGCATACTGCATACTACATACTACACACTGCATACTACAAACTGCATACTACATACCACATACTACATACTGCATACTACATACTGCATACTGCATACTGCATACTGCATACTACATACTACACACTGCATACTACAAACTGCATACTACATACTGCATACTGCATACTGCATACTGCATACTACATACTACACACTGCATACTACAAACTGCATACTACATACTGCATACTGCATACTACATACTGCATACTGCATACTGCATACTACATACTGCATACTGCATACTTCCATACTACACACTACATACCACATACTGCATACTGCATACTACACACTACATACCGCATACTGCATACTACACACTACATACTGCATACTGCATACTGCATACTGCATACTACATACTGCATACTGCACACTGCATACTGCACACTACATACTACATACTGCATACTGCATACTACATACTGCATACTGCATACTACATACTGCATACTGCACACTGCATACTGCATACTACATACTGCACACTGCATACTGCATACTACATACTGCATACTGCATACTACATACTGCATACTGCATACTACAAACTGCATACTACATACTGCATACTGCATACTACATACTGCATACTGCACACTGCATACTGCATACTACATACTGCATACTGCATACTACATACTGCATACTGCATACTACATACTACACACTGCATACTACAAACTGCATACTACATACTGCATACTGCATACTGCATACTGCATACTGCATACTACATACTTCACACTGCATACTACAAACTGCATACTACATACTACATACTGCATACTACATACTACATACTGCATACTGCATACTACATACTACATACTGCATACTGCATACTACATACTACATACTGCATACTACATACTACATACTGCATACTGCATACTGCATACTACATACTGCATACTGCACACTGCATACTGCATACTACATACTACATACTGCATACTGCATACTACATACTGCATACTGCATACTACATACTGCATACTGCACACTGCATACTACATACTGCATACTGCATACTACATACTGCATACTGCACACTGCATACTACATACTGCATACTGCATACTACATACTGCATACTGCACACTGCATACTGCATACTACATACTGCATACTGCATACTACATACTGCATACTGCATACTGCATACTACATACTGCATACTACATACTGCATACTACATACTGCATACTGCATACTACATACTGCATACTGCACACTGCATACTGCATACTACATACTACACACTGCATACTACAAACTGCATACTACATACTGCATACTGCATACTGCATACTGCATACTGCATACTACATACTTCACACTGCATACTACAAACTGCATACTACATACTACATACTGCATACTACATACTACATACTGCATACTGCACACTGCATACTGCATACTACATACTACATACTACATACTGCATACTGCATACTACATACTGCATACTGCACACTGCATACTGCATACTACATACTACATACTGCATACTGCATACTACATACTGCATACTGCATACTACATACTGCATACTGCACACTGCATACTACATACTGCATACTGCATACTACATACTGCATACTGCACACTGCATACTGCATACTACATACTGCATACTGCATACTACATACTGCATACTGCATACTGCATACTACATACTGCATACTGCACACTGCATACTGCATACTACATACTGCATACTGCATACTACATACTGCATACTGCATACTGCATACTGCATACTACATACTTCACACTGCATACTACAAACTGCATACTACATACTACATACTGCATACTACAAACTGCATACTACATACTGCATACTGCATACTGCATACTGCATACTGCATACTGCATACTCATCAATCAGACAGTATGCAGAGCATTTACCCACAATGCATTGCGCTCCTGCCCGAGCCGAAATCAGACGGCCTGAAGCTGATTTCCCTTAAGCTCTAAACTCTGTAAACTTTAGCAACATTTGAAACATTTTCAGGAGAGAAAGTAGTCGTTTAGATCCCCAACGTGTTGAAAACCTACAAAATACCGGCTGTTTACAATTTTGTTCCCACGAATTCGGCGCTACTAAAGCTAGCCGCAGGGAGCAACGCACTTCCTGTTATTTTCACAAAATAAAATACCCGTTGCCTTTTATCATAGGGAAAGCCATTACCATACAATTGGTGCTTTTGTTTTGAAAACAGGAAGTGAACCTACCCTCGTTGTAGCTAGCTTGAAACTGCCGTTTTGACAGGAAATGACGATCGGCGACGTCACGTTACGTTGCATCTTGGGTAGTTTGAGTATGAGTAGTAACCTCATGATGCATACCCAACATTTAGGAGAATCTAGTATGCATCCGGGAACTTAAAAAAAGTTAAAGTTAGTATGAGTAGTAGAAGTAGTATGCGGTTTGGAACACATTCTCTGACTCTGAGCTGGAGGCTGAAACTAACCAGATATTACAGGAGACGTTCAAAGGCTCCAAACTTCTGCCTCAGTTTGCAGATGAAAGGAAAGAAGCCGCCTCAGAGGGTCGAGGCGTTTTCCTGCTCCGAGGACTCGATTGTCGTCTCTTTATTGATTCGCCCCTTTTGTCGCGGCGGTAAACAAACAGTCCAGCGGGCCTGGTGGGGGGGGGCGCTCTGATCACATGAATGCAGCACAAAGACGAGGAGCAGGCGGTGGAAAGTTTTATCAGCGAGGCTGAGGGCTGGCGACACAAAGGCGGGAGCAGATGTTGGGCTCTTTATCGCCTCTGAAAACATCCCAGCCTGCAGCAGATGAAAGGCCCCGGGCTCGCCTCCACGGGCTGAGACTCAGGACCGGCTGGTAAACAACGGGCCCAGCTGGTAAACAACGGGCCCGTTTGGCCCCTGCAGGACGCCGTACTCTCTGCCCGGCCCTCTCTGAGCTCATGAATGTTTGATTCGAAGCTTCCCGAAGCGTTCTGAGGTGTTTCCACAGGTGAGAGACAATAAAAACGTCTCGGCCCTGACAGATTAGTGCCAAACGGCGTTTGTTTTACATCTCTGAACGTCCCAGACGGGTGGAGACTCGCACACTCATTCCACAGGAGAGCGTCTCATCCTGCGTTTTCTTTGATCTGACACCTTATCTGCTCAGAGATGCTCCCCACGTGATAAACACCACCCGTCTGGCGCTGCCGGCGGGTCGAACCGAGCGACCGCATTACATCAGCACAACCTCTTCATATGTCAAAAAAAGCTTGTTTCATATGATATGTGACTCAAAACAATTTGTTTTCAAGACTTTTAACAGATGTATTGTATTAAAACAAGTCCCTATATCTGGCTGAAATGGTGCTTGTTAGGCAGTTGTGTCTTATATTAAGTGTAATGAGATATTTTGACTAGAAATGAGACAAATATACTTGGTCAGACTTTGATTTTTTCCAGTGTAGAAGCGTCTGATAAATGCATAAACGCATCGTGAAACGTGTAAATTGTTTCCAAGAAGTTGGAATCTGTTTTTGTTTATTTTAAGGAATCACAGTTTAAGTTTTATGATTTTTCGACACTCCTAAGACTCATAAAAGAACATTTTAAACTGCTTTCACTCTCACAGCATAAACAGTTTAAACATGACAAAGCAGATATTTCTGTCCTGTCATGGTTTTCCCTCCAGAGTTAAGCGTTTTACCCCCGTTAAGCCTGAGTTTATACCCGTTTAACCTGCCGTAAAAAGCCTGAAACACCCAGCAGATTAATAAAAATACGTCTGTGGGTCCAGAACAAGATTCTGCTGCTCACGGTTCAGGAAACTCTTTGATAAAACCGACAGTTTTCACACAGCGAGCATTTGTTTGAAGCTCTGCTTTCAACTGTCTCCCTGTAAAAGGCGGGAATCACCATAGCAACCAGTGACTCAGCAGAAACGTGCCCTTTGACCTCAGACTCTGTGTCATCTCCGATCAGAACTTATCAAACATTGAGGGAGAGAGTTTTTCTTTCCTTTTCTTTCCTTTTTCTTTCCGTTTTTATCCTTTTTCTTTTCTTTTCTTTCCTTTTCTTTCCTTTCTTTCCTTTTTCTTTCCTTTTTGAGCGTTTTTCTTCCAGTTTTGAGCCTTTTTCTTTCCTTTTTGAGCGTTTTTCTTCCCGTTTTGAGCCTTTTTCTTTCCTTTTCTTTCCTTTCTTTCCTTTCTTTCCTTTTTGAGCCTTTTTCTTTCCGTTTTTAGCCTTTTCTTTTCTTTTCTTTCCTTTTCTTTCCTTTCTTTCCTTTCTTTCCTTTTTGAGCGTTTTTCTTTCCGTTTTTAGCCTTTTCTTTCCTTTTCTTTTCTTTCCTTTCTTTCCTTTTTCTCTCCTTTTCTCTCCGTATTCTTTCCGTTTTCACTGTGTTCGCTCTGTTTTCCGCTGTAAAGAAGAACCAAAGCAAATCAATTAATAGGATCCCTCTCTAAAACCGTTTCCATTAGCCGGTGCTGTCTGTAGCTCGCTGTAGGAAGTCATCACCCCATTAACGGCGGTGAAAACCGGAGCTGGGATGCTCCGCAGAGCAGCTTTATGGATCAGACGGTGGGAGCTCTGACCGGAACGCCGGCTCGTCCTCCCGGTAAAACGCCTCCTCTCCGGGAAAAGGCCGTAAAGCTGCAGAGGACGCTTCGGTTTCCTCGCAGCTGCGTCCGTCCGCCTGTCTGCCTCGACTCCGACTGCAGACGCCGTTTATGTGCAGCCGCTTATTGATCCGCGTGGCGGCGGGAAACCGATCGTTCTGCACGTGTTAGCACGTGTTAGCACGTGTTAGCACGTGTTAGCGGTTAGCTACCCGAGCTGCCTCTGTGGACCGGGTTCAGAGAGTTCTCCGGCTTCCAGATGTAAATAAAGCTGTAAAAAGCGATGACATCATCACGCCGTAACGCCGCTGTCGTGTCGCTGTGTCTCCGAAGCAGCCACTCCCTGCATCAAAGCCATCAGCCCGAGCGAGGGCTGGACCACCGGCGGCGCCACCGTCATCCTCATCGGGGACAACTTCTTCGACGGCCTGCAGGTCGTCTTCGGCACCATGCTGGTCTGGAGTGAGGTCAGAAAACTGTTCTTATCTGTTTAAAGTGAGGTCAGAAAACTGTTCTTATCTGTTTAAAGTGAGGTCAGAAAACTGTTCTTATCTGTTTAAAGTGAGGTCAGAAAACTGTTCTTATCTGTTTACGGCTTTTTGGGTATTTCTGTGTCCTTTTTCTCAGTTTCTTGTGTTTGTTTTCAGTTATTTTGCTTTTCTTTATTCATTTTTGTCCTTTTATGGTTTTATTTTTCCATTTATGTGATTATGCTTTTGTTTATGTTCATTTTTTGCCTCTTTTTGCCTTTTTGTCCTGTTTTTGAGTTACTTTGCTCTTCTTTGTTGTCTTTTTGTCTGTTTCTGTGTTTTTGGGCTTCTGTAGATGTTCATTTTTTGCCTCTTTGTCGTTGCTTTTTGTCTCTGAACTGAACTCTCTGCCTGCTCATCAGTGATTCATGTTAAATCGGTCGCTGATAGTCGGTTCCACAGAGTAAATGTGATTAAAAACCTGCAGCTGTGGCAGTTTTCAAACTGCCCCGGTGTCACCGGGCTTGAAGGTGCTTCCCACGACTGGACTCACCTGTTGGTGGAGTTTATCGGGGGAATCGGGTCAGATTCGCCTGGTTCGGAGACTTTTCTGTGAGAACAGCTGCACATCTTCGTGCTCCCCACCCATCAGCATCAGCGCACACACATGCAGAATCTGTCGCAGCTCCCTGAAAATATGCAGATCCGGAGCTGCGCATACGGAGCTGCATGAAATATTGAAGCAGGTGCAGCGGAGCAGAACACCTGGTGGGGAAGGAGCCCAGATACACCTCCGCACGCCGCCCGCCTCACATCACACGCCGCCGACGGAGCTCCTGGCTTTGATCAGCGTCATCAGGCGGCGAGCGGGCGGACTCCGAAGCCCAGCATCCCCGTGAACACACGCTGACCCAGATACGAGCGGCGGCGTGCAGAGAGCGCAGACCCTCTGCTCGGTGGCTGTTCGGGTTCTGATGGATGTTCTGCACTCAAACTTTGTTCACATGTTTTCTTCTTCTTTGGTCCACGCGTGTTAAACGTTTCAAACCCTCTGATGTCTGCAGCTGATCACGCCTCACGCCATCCGGGTGCAGACCCCGCCCCGACACATCCCCGGAGTCGTGGAGGTCACGCTGTCCTACAAGTCCAAACAGTTCTGCAAAGGAGCGCCGGGACGCTTCGTGTACACCGGTAAGATCCACAGAACCGAGCTCACCTGGAGGTTTTCCTCCAGAGTCCGTCTGAAAGGCTTCAAAGCACACACAGAAACACGAGTTAAAGCAAGTCCACACTGGAAAAAATGCCCTTCCAACAATAAGTAAAAAAACAACAAATAAAAGACGTTTTTGCTTGAAATAAGCAAAAAAATCTGCCAATGGAACTAGTGAAAATCGGCTTGTCCAGATTTCTTGAAATAAAATGTGATATTTAGGACTTTTGAGTTCAAAGTGATCTTGAAATTAGCTTAAAAACCTCTTCAAATGTAAAAAAAAGCTTGTTTCATATGATATGTGACTCAAAACAATTTGTTTTCAAGACTTTTTCATTTAACAAGATATTCCAGATGTATTGTCTTCAAACAAGTCCCTATATCTGGCTGAAATGGTGCTTGTTAGGCAGTTGTGTCTGATATTAAGTGTAATGAGATATTTTTTCACTAGAAATTGAGACAAATATACTTGGTAAGACTTTGATTTTTTCCAGTGCAGAGGGAACACAAATGATTTTAGCTTTCAGGATCCAAAAGTCGACATTTTAAAGGCAGAAAAACAAATAAAGAACACGAGTTCATGGATTCAAAAGGCAGCCGTGTAAACATGGAGAGAAATATTCTGATAACTGGTTCATTCTCAAATGCTTTGAGATGAAAGGTGATTAAAGGTGAAATAGGTGCTGCTGCTGAGCTGGTTTCATGTGTTTTAAAACATAAAAGAACGTGTGAAGTTTGAAGAGTTTCAGCCTTTATCTGTATCTGACAGAAAGCTCCTGAGATAATCACTCTTCCTGCTTTATTTACAGCCTTCCAACATGAAAGTTTTTTATCTTTCCGTCGCCTTCTGCTCAGTTTCTCCTCCTAAACATGCAGATTCTCCCACACTGCAAAAAATAGGAGTCTTCAAACAAGATAAAAACACTAAAACTAAGGGTAAAGGTACTCAGAACAAGTGAAAAAATCTGTCCATGCAGCCAGATCATGTGACGTGGCAAGATTTCTTAAATTCAGATTGTAGGAGTCTTGTTTCTAGATTGAACAAAGGCAGTTTTATGAACAAACATTTGTCATATGCTTAAAATCCAAGGAGTAAAGTGTGTTTTCAGATATTTTCTGTGTGCATGTTGAGCTTGTTATTGAACCTTAAAACAAGATTTATTTTGATGAGACTTTGGAGGAGAAACGTAACACATCTTATTTTAAGTGTTAACTGTCTCGTTTTATGATTCTCTGCCTGTTTGAGACAAAAAAAGTAAAGTTTTGCTTGATATAAGATTATACTGTTAAGTTGAAGACTTAAAATAAGAAATTAATTCTTAAAACAAGAAAAAATATCTAGCACTTCTAAATGTAAGGTTTTTTTTTCTTGGTAAGAACCAAATAATTTGCAGAGCACCTTTCAGAGGAATTTCCCCTGAAGCAGAACACGGAAACATGTGAAAGTTCCGTCTCCCTGACGGATCTGGGAGGTTGAGCTTTTATTTTGAAGGGTTTCCTCCCAGCTGTTTGTGGGGTTTAGTCCTCGGCTGGAAACTGTTTCCTCGGAGCTGAAGTAAACATCCTCCCGGGAGTCCCGTCCTGCTCCGCTCGCCGCTCGCCGCTCGCCCTCCAGCCTCTTTGTCAGCCGTCCGCAGCCTCCGTATCTGCCGCTCTCATCGCTGCTTTTACCGCCGCGATGAGGCGTCAGAATATCCAGATGTCATTCAAAGTAGCAGAAAGGTCAGATGGACGGCTGTTTAGAGTGATAAGTAAATGTCACTGCGTCGGGCCGTCCGGGCTTTCTGTTAAACACCAGTTTGTCCTCTTTGTTTGGCGGCGCCTCCTCTGATGGCGGCGGCGCCGTGGACGCTCACAATGGAGCCGCCCTCCTTTAGCAAATGCTAATCTGAGATTCCACTTCCAGATACGAGTGACGGGAGCTGAGAGCTTTGCTTTCAGGCTGTGAATAGAGCTGCTGCCGGAGGATGTTCTGCTGCTCAGAAACACGGCGGGCCGGCAGGAGGTCACACGGCGTGTTCGCGCGGCGTGTTCACACGGCGTCCGCCGCATGTCGGCAGCAGGACAGGAAGTTACAGGAAGATAAAGCAGCATTTTCACGGCTGTCTCCCAGTTTCTGATCAGATCTGTGAGCCTGCAGACGAACGCTTTAAGGCATTCTCACTATGAAGTTTCCGTTTTTCTTTATTATTCCGCCAGTTTTCGGCACCTAACTACGCCTGCATGCTTTCAGCTGTTTCTACAATTTTGGTATCAAAACGTTCAGCTCTGTCAGCAGATTCCAACTATCATTTTTGGTGTTTTTAACTTTTACACTTTTTAAGATATTCAACTTTTATTCAAATTTTCCCGTCATTCAAATGAATGGAAACTGCTTTCAGCTCTTCCAAATCATCTTCCTCTTTCCAACCTAACTACTCCTGCATGCTTTCAGCCAGAGACACCATTCAAACTTTAAATGGGTCACAAGACATTCAGCTATTACCAATTGTTTCAGCTTTTTCAAATCTTCAGCCAATTTTGAAATATGACAGTTTAAAAAACATGAACATTTTTCTCCTTCTTGATTTTTATGAATGAGCACACAGTTGAGTGCGTGCTGATAAGTTTCAAATCTTTCAGTTTTTTTCAAACAAATTCCTCTAACTTTCATACAGTTTAACTTAGAGAAACAAATTATACCTTAAAATGTAGGAAACATTGTCCTCTTTCAGCCGATGTAACTACTAAAGAGCTCACATTTACAGAATTTCAGCTATGAGCCTTGAACCGAGACCAACCTCTCAAATTCTCTGACTAACTCCAATGTTAAGTTTGGTAGTACACAAAAAAAATCACAAAATTCCTTCAACCAACACCTCAGCAACAGTTTTTACTGCTAAACTTGAACTATTTTCAGCTTTTTTAGCCTGGTCAGCTATCCCCATTCAGCTCATAAACATTCTCATGCTGTTTGACAGGAACAGCTCTTTCCAGTTTGTCTCAACCTTCAGCTGACGTCACCTGGGACTCAGTTTGAAGTCCTCAGATACATCCAGAGTCACGAGTCCGTCCACATAAGTCCAGAATCACGTCCAGAACTGCAAGTTCTGAGTCCAGAACCGGTCTTTGAGGGGTCTGAGCTGAGCCCGAAGGTGAAGCTGTAGATTAACTCGTTGATTTATGTTCCAAACCTAAAGAACGAGACGTAAAAGTTAGCAGGTGACTGGGCTCCGTACCGACCCGTACCGGACTGTACCGAGCCGTACCGACCCGTACCGGACTGTACCGAGCCGTACCAGACTGTACCGAGCCGTACCGAGCCGTACCGGACTGTACCGAGCCGTACCGACCCGTACCGGACTGTACCGAGCCGTACCAGACTGTACCGACCCGTACCGGACTGTACTGTTCCGAACCAACCCGTACCGGACTGTACCGTACTGTTCCGTACCGACCCGTACCGGACTGTACCGACCCGTACCGGACTGTACTGTACTGTTCCGAACCAACCCGTACCGGACTGTACTGTACCGTACCGACCCGTACCGGACTGTACCGTACTGTTCCGAACCAACCCGTACCGGACTGTACTGTACTGTTCCGAACCAACCCGTACCGGACTGTACTGTACCGTACCGACCCGTACCGGACTGTACCGTACTGTTCCGAACCAACCCGTACCGGACTGTACTGTACCGTACCAACCCGTACCGGACTGTACCGACCCGTACCGGACTGTACCGTACTGTTCCGTACCGACCCGTACCGGACTGTACTGTACTGTTCCGAACCAACCCGTACCGGACTGTACTGTACCATACCGACCCGTACCGGACTGTACCGACCCGTACCGGACTGTACCGTACTGTTCCGAACCAACCCGTACCGGACTGTACTGTACCGTACCGACCCGTACCGGACTGTACCGTACTGTTCCGAACCAACCCGTACCGGACTGTACTGTACCGTACCAACCCGTACCGGACTGTACCGACCCGTACCGGACTGTACCGTACTGTTCCGAACCAACCCGTACCGGACTGTACTGTTCCGAACCAACCCGTACCGGACTGTACCGTACTGTTCCGAACCAACCCGTACCGGACTGTACTGTACCGTACCAACCCGTACCGGACTGTACCGACCCGTACCGGACTGTACCGTACTGTTCCGAACCAACCCGTACCGGACTGTACCGAGCCGTACCGACCCGTACCGGACTGTACCGACCCGTACCGGACTGTACTGTACCGTACCAACCCGTACCAGACTGTACCGGACTGTACCGGACCGAACTGTACCGGACTGTACCGAGCCGAACTGTACCGGACTGTACCTTACCGTCCCGTACCGGACCGACCCGTACCGGCCCGTACCGGCCCGTACCGGCCCGTACCGGACCGACCCGTACCGGCCCGTACCGACCCGTACCGGCCCGTACCGGACTGCATAGTGGTAACGAGGCTTTAGATTACTTTTCGGTGGCCATTGAGAAGGATTTTTAGGTCGATATGTTCCACGGTTCTGTTGGGTTCTGTTGGGTTCTGTCGGGTTCTGTTCGAGCAGCCAATCAGAGCGCAGTATCCCCTCCCCTGTGAGCATTCCAGCCTGGGGAGGGCGGGGGCAGTTAGTGCTGCCCCCGCCCTCCCCCGCCGCCTCTCAGGTGCAGATGAAGGTGAAGTGACGAGCAGTGAGATCCGAGAGCTTCCCAGACTCCCGACTCTCTTCCTCCCGGCGGCTTAGAGCAGCTTGAGGATTTGATCCGGCGGCTTCGCTGTGAAAAACTGGCCGAAGGCGAGAAACGCTGCGCTGAATGCCAAGAAGCCTGAGAGTTAAACAGATTCATCCTGCCGCTCTCTGATCAGCGCTTACAGCTGACTGGTTTTATCCACCGTCTCAGGCTGGAAACGCTTCATCTGCTGTGATTTATCAGCAGTTTGTGTCTCTAAAACGCTGAAAAACTCTGAATAAACAGCGAGATCTGGACCTGATGAAGTGAAAACTGTGAATAAACAGCGAGATCTGGACCTGATGAAGTGAAAACTGAATAATCAGCGAGATCTGGACCTGATGAAGTGAAAAACTGAATAATCAGCGAGATCTGGACCTGATGAAGATAAAAACTGAATAATCAGCGAGATCTGGACCTGATGAAGTGAATAACTGAATAATCAGCGAGATCTGGACCTGATGAAGTGAAAACTGTGAATAAACAGCGAGATCTGGACCTGATGAAGTGAAAAACTGAATAATCAGCGAGATCTGGACCTGATGAAGTGAAAAACTGAATAATCAGCGAGATCTGGACCTGATGAAGTGAAAACTGTGAATAATCAGCGAGATCTGGACCTGATGAAGATAAAAACTGAATAATCAGCGAGATCTGGACCTGATGAAGTGAAAAACTGTGAATAATCAGCGAGATCTGGACCTGATGAAGTGAATAACTGTGAATAATCAGCGAGATCTGGACCTGATGAAGTGAATAACTGTGAATAATCAGTGAGATCTGGACCTGATGAAGTGAAAACTCTGAATAATCAGCGAGATCTGGACCTGATGAAGTAAAAAACTGTGAATAATCAGCGAGATCTGGACCTGATGAAGTGAATAACTGTGAATAATCAGCGAGATCTGGACCTGATGAAGTGAATAACTGTGAATAATCAGCGAGATCTGGACCTGATGAAGTGAATAACTGTGAATAATCAGCGAGATCTGGACCTGATGAAGTGAATAACTGTGAATAATCAGCGAGATCTGGACCTGATGAAGTGAAAAACTGAATAATCAGCGAGATCTGGACCTGATTGGTTAAAGTTTCCATTTTAAAGCAGCTTTGTTTTGTGTTTTATTGTTTTAAATCATTTTCCTGCCTGGTTGTGCTGCTGTCCTGCAGGTTTCAGCTTCGGGTTTCAGCCTCCTCTCGGCTGTGGTGCCGGAGGAGCCGGGCGGTGCTGCCGGGTCAACGCCGGCCGCCTCAGAGCTTGTAATGCACGGATCGATGCGGCCTGCGGGGGGAGGACGGGGGAGGATCGATGGGTGCTGAGTTATTGCGGCGCTCAGCCACTGATTTTTAGAGAGCTGTGTTTTCCCAGGAAAGTCAATACCTCCAGGCTCCCCTCATTAATTTCAGCCTCCTCCTCCTCCTGCAGCTCCACCTGGGGACCTCAGCCCCAGAGAGGGGGAGGAGGGGAGGATGGGGGAGGAGGGGAGGATGGGGGAGGAGGGGGGAGGAGGGGGGAGGAGGGGAGGAGGGGGGAGGAGGGGAGGATGGAGGAGGAGGGTGGAGGAGGGGAGGAGGGGGAGGATGGGGGAGCTGAGATGATGAAGTCAGATTCAGATGACAGGAGGAGAGGAAGCTGAGATAACAGAGAGGTTCAGGTGAGAGGAGGCAGATGGTTAAAGCCGACAGATTCCTCACGTTTACCTCAGCTGGGCCCACAGAACCAGAACCGGAGCAGAACCGGAACAGAACCGGAACAGAACCAGAACAGAACCAGAACAGAACCGGAGCAGAACCGGAGCAGAACCGGAGCAGAACCGGAACCGGACTGCAGTTTAGATACGCACTTATTTGATTCCTAAATTATCTTCCCATGTGTCTCGGTACCTAACTTATCGCACTTACTCTGCACTAGTTCTGCTCTCAGCTGTTTGGTTTTGGAAGGAAATGCACTTCTGATTTCTTGTGAGCTGAAGTTCTTTCGCCTACCGATGTGGAACCCACTGATTGTAAGTCGCTTTGGATGAAAGCGTCTGCAGAATGACCGTAATGTGATGTAATGTAATGCAGATCTGCTCAGCGGCCGGTAACTCACGGACCAAACGGCCGCCGGTTTCTGTCGGTTTGGAGCGTTTTTTAGACCTTTTTCTGAAATGTTTTTGTACATTTAATTGAAGTCGATTCAGTTTTTATCTCTAAAGCAAACGGATGTGATCCGGTTCTTCATGTTCTTCATGTTCTTCATGTTCTTCATGTTCTTTATGTTCTTTATGTTCTTTATGTTCTCCTTTGGGTTTGTTTCACAGCAGTTCTGACACATTTCAGTAAATGTTCTCAGCTTCGTCTGTCCCGCTCGGCGCTGTTTTTATCGTCGGGGTGCTCCTGTGTGGCCCCTTCGGCCCCCCGGGGACGTCACTGAGACGTCCAGAAAGGATTTCTCCTCCACTTGATTCAGCGTTAATGGAGCTGAAGCTCGGCTCTGAGCTGATTTAGGGGCGTCCTCTCTAGAGATGGGAATGGAAAACCGGTTCCCGGTGTTTGAATTCCTTGGAATCGTTTGGCTTATCGATTCCAGTGGGCGCGAATGACGTCACCACGCAGCGTTGCGTGGCGAGTCCAGCGCAGCCAGCAGCCAACAGTAAACATGGCGCCCAAGCGGTACAAACGCTCGAAAGTTTGATTACACATCCCTAAAAAAGACGACAACAGGGCAACTTGCAAAGTGAATATTTCACCAAAGGGAGGAAATACTACCAACATGCAATAACTATGAATGAATGATTAACGTCGGTGAATCTGAACCCAGCAACGTTAGCAACGTTAGCATGTCCTCGGCTAACACTGCAGGTAACTAACTAACTAACAAACACTGCCTATCATGTTAGCAGCATTTGCCTGATTGTAAAAGCTGCTGTTAGTAACGGTTAAGGTTAAATGAATGCCTTCTCAGGCATTACATTTAGATGAAATCATGAGAGACAGAGCCTGACTGGCTCAGAGCCAGAGGCTGGTGGTGCTACCCCCAGTTCACCTCTACCTCCAGCTTCTCCTTTCACCAGAGCAGGAAGAGTTAAATTACCCAGGCCAGGATAGACCAATGTGGACCTCACCGTTGTTGGGTTTGTGAGGTCATGACTCGTGTTACTTCTAAACTAAACAAAGTTGATGCTAATCGACCGGTTTGTTGTCCTTTTTCTCCAAATAAGAATCGATAAGGGAACCGATAAAGAACCGAATCGTTAAGCAGAATCCAAAATGGAATTGGAATCGTAAAAAAATCTTAGCAATTCCCATCCCTAGTCCTCTCCCTCCGGTGTTTGGGAAGCTAAAGGTCAGAGGTCAAATGTTGCGGCTCCAGAATCCTTCAGTCCGGTTCTGGTTCCGGGCCTCTGGCTGAACGTTACATTAACCGATCGTATGAGTCGATCCATCAGCCATGATTAAAGGTATGTGATCGATCTGATGATAAAGCCGGCGAGCTGCCAGAGCATCACCTGATCAGGCACGATGACATCACCAGAACTGTCCAATCAGGGCGTCTGTGTGACCGTGTGATTCAGAGGTTTGCCTGGAAGTTATTTTCTCCAGCTGATAGACAGAAGCAGGTTTCCTCGTTCCGCGGCGTTAACGCTGCAGAAGAAGAAGAAGAGGTGGAGGCTGCCGCCGCCTCCCCGTAACCTCCCCCTCCCCCCTCCGCCCCCCCGCACATCTGAAGCAGCGCTCACTAATTGACTCCTGAATTTTTATTGTTTAATTACTGTCAGAGTAACACATGGAGGCAATTACAGGAAGCTGGCTGAGGATCAGCTTACAGCAGCTGACAAAAACAAAGCTCATCGCTGGCTTTCAGGGCTCCAGCCGAGGTGGCGTTCTGTCTTCACTCCCAACTTTATTCATAAAGCACGTTAGAACAAAGCTGAAACACATCGCTGAATATTAAAAACTGTAAGAACAACCAACAGCAACACGTCTCAGGCTGAAAAACAAAGAATAAGACGAGTTATACTTCAGAAATGTGAATGTTTCAGGTGTTTTATCCCAGATGAGCCTCAGTGGGATGTTGTTTCAGAGCCTGACAGACAGAACTCAGGGCTGCAGTTTACAGCGGATCAGAACCTGATGGGGCTTCATGTCCCGGCTTCTTGTTCGGATTTATTTCCACGTCGAAGCTCTCAGACCATAAAGGCGTCTGTTTCTCTCGCCCCGCCCTCCTCCTCCTCCCCGGCGTGTCGCACCCTAAACCCTGATGAGGGCTCACATCTGTCTGACGAATGAAACCGCAGCAGATGTTCAAAGGAAGCTGATGTCAGCAGTGATGTCACACCTGCAGCTTCACGAGGTGTCGAAGCAGCGAAATCCAGAGCGAGTCACGTGATCAATCAGAGTCACTGACGCCCTCCTCCCCCGTCTCCTCCCCCGTCTCCTCCCCCGTCTCCTCGTCTCCTCCCCCGTCTCCTCGTCTCCTCCCCCGTCTCCCCGTCTCCTCCCCCGTCTCCCCGTCTCCTCCCCCGTCTCCTCGTCTCCTCGTCTCCTCCCTCGTCTCCTCCCCCGTCTCCCCGTCTCCTCGTCTCCTCCCCCGTCTCCTCGTCTCCTCCCCCGTCTCCTCGTCTCCTCCCCCGTCTCCCTGTCTCCTCCCCCGACGCTCGCCGGCTGAAATCGATGCTCACAGACATTTCATGGACTTTAAACTGTGATTGACAGGCGGCTCAGACGCCGACCGCCGGCGAGGTGACACGAATGAAGGCAAAGCGAGACTTCCTGTTCGTGGCGTTCTGATCAGTTCTGAGCAGGAAGCTTTGAAGAAAGTTGAAGAAATAAAAATTGGAAACTTTTTATACTGAATTTTTGTCAAAATAATTAAATTTTTTGGAGATTTTTTGTAACATTTTGATGGAATTATTAGATCTGTGGCACGTAACAAATACAAGGATGTGTTGTGGCTCCGCCCATTTGACCCAGGATGCATCTGGGGGTGACCTGAGTGACAGCCTGGTATCCCAGGATGCACTGCAGTCCAGACGCAGGAGAGATTTGAACCGGTTCTGGAAGTGTTCCAGTGATTTTAGGAGCTAAAGTAGCTGTTTAACCTTTAAATATGAGGTTGATTCATCGTTAAAGTCGGAGCAGTGACTGCTGCTTCCTCCTCGGCTTCATGGCGCCGACCAGCCGGTGCATTTTAGACGTTTACTTCCTGTTTCTGTTCTCCACTCACTGAAAACAAACGGCTAACATGACCACGCTACCTTCTGCATTATTTCCCTCAATGTTCGCTTTGCTGGCTGTTTCATCACCGTGGAGATAAGTCACATGACAGCTGAATTTAGCCGAGTTGTTCAGCCGAGTTTAGCAGAGTTCAGCTTCATCGTTCAGCTTCATCGTTTAGCTTCATCGTTCAGCTTCATCGTTTAGCTTCATCGTTTAGCTTCATCGTTCAGCTTCATCGTTCAGCTTCATCGTTTAGCTTCATCGTTTAGCTTCATCGTTTAGCTTCATCGTTCAGCTTCATCGTTTAGCTTCATCGTTCAGCTTCATCGTTTAGCTTCATCGTTCAGCTTCATCGTTCAGCTTCATCGTTTAGCTTCATCGTTCAGCTTCATCGTTTAGCTTCATCGTTCAGCTTCATCGTTTAGCTTCATCGTTCAGCTTCATCGTTCAGCTTCATCGTTCAGCTTCATCGTTTAGCTTCATCGTTTAGCTTCATCGTTCAGCTTCATCGTTCAGCTTCATCGTTCAGCTTCATCGTTCAGCTTCATCGTTTAGCTTCATCGTTTAGCTTCATCGTTTAGATTCATCGTTCAGCTTCATCGTTTAGCTTCATCGTTCAGCTTCATCGTTTAGCTTCATCGTTCAGCTTCATCGTTCAGCTTCATCGTTTAGCTTCATCGTTCAGCTTCATCGTTTAGCTTCATCGTTCAGCTTCATCGTTCAGCTTCATCGTTCAGCTTCATCGTTTAGCTTCATCGTTTAGCTTCATCGTTCAGCTTCATCGTTCAGCTTCATCGTTCAGCTTCATCGTTTAGCTTCATCGTTCAGCTTCATCGTTCAGCTTCATCGTTCAGCTTCATCGTTCAGCTTCATCGTTTAGCTTCATCGTTCAGCTTCATCGTTCAGCTTCATCGTTTAGCTTCATCGTTCAGCTTCATCGTTTAGCTTCATCGTTCAGCTTCATCGTTCAGCTTCATCGTTTAGCTTCATCGTTTAGCTTCATCGTTTAGCTTCATCGTTCAGCTTCATCGTTCAGCTTCATCGTTCAGCTTCATCGTTTAGCTTCATCGTTCAGCTTCATCGTTCAGCTTCATCGTTTAGCTTCATCGTTTAACTTCATCGTTCAGCTTCATCGTTCAGCTTCATCGTTCAGCTTCATCGTTCAGCTTCATCGTTTAGCTTCATCGTTCAGCTTCATCGTTCAGCTTCATCGTTCAGCTTCATCGTTTAACTTCATCGTTCAGCTTCATCGTTCAGCTTCATCGTTCAGCTTCATCGTTCAGCTTCATCGTTCAGCTTCATCGTTCAGCTTCATCGTTCAGCTTCATCGTTTAGCTTCATCGTTCAGCTTCATCGTTTAGCTTCATCGTTCAGCTTCATCGTTCAGCTTCATCGTTCAGCTTCATCGTTTAGCTTCATCGTTCAGCTTCATCGTTTAGCTTCATCGTTTAGCTTCATCGTTTAGCTTCATCGTTTAGCTTCATCGTTCAGCTTCATCGTTTAGCTTCATCGTTCAGCTTCATCGTTTAGCTTCATCGTTCAGCTTCATCGTTCAGCTTCATCGTTCAGCTTCATCGTTCAGCTTCATCGTTCAGCTTCATCGTTTAACTTCATCATTTAGCTTCATCGTTTAGCTTCATCGTTCAGCTTCATCGTTCAGCTTCATCGTTCAGCTTCATCGTTTAACTTCATCGTTCAGCAGCTGGCGTCCCAGAAGCAGAACAGCGATCTGTTCGTACTCCTGAGCTGAACTTCCTGTTTGCTTCACGCTGACCTGATGGAACAAAGTTTTCCATCAGTTCTCAGCAGGTGTGAAACATCGGCTCCTCCAGGAGTCTGACGGTCAGAAGCAGGATTTCTTTGACCTCTGACCTCTGACCTCCCGGCGAGCCGTGAAGGCGGCGTCCTCCGCTCTGGTCTCGGCTCGTGTCGTCTTTTATTAGACGGCGGCAGAAGTGTGCTGTCCGCCGGGGGGATTCCTCGACTCTCAGCAGAGACACATTCCATCTCAAAGAGCGCCGCTCCACTTAGGGAGCTAATGTCGGGTAATTAGCCGTTTCTGCGGGCGCATTCTCAGAAAATAATAACTGCTCAGGTGGGGGGCCTATTTCTTTGAGGCACTCGTGTTCCCGTCGGCCGCGGCGCCCTCATCACAGGAGGTAATTATTCGCTGATTAGCAGGCTGGATCTGGGCGTTTGTTGCCCTCAGAGGAGGAGGCAGAAGAAGAGTGGGCGCTACCTTAAGCTTCAGCCTCACCTGAGCTGAGATCTGTGTCACCCACAAAGGTGTCTCCATCCGCCGCTGAAGCTAGTCCCCACGGTTTCAACCACAGGACGCTTCTGGAACTTTTTAAAATTAACTTCAGACTCAAAGCCGACCGACTCGTTGCTTCGGTCTGAAAAATGTGAACTAAAGTTCTGAGTTTACAGCAGAAACCTTCGATTGATCGATGCATATTACATACTACATACTTCCATATTTCCATACTACATACTACATACTACATACTGCATACTACATACTACATACTACATACTGCATACTGCATACTACATACTACATACTACATACTTCATATTTCCATACTACATACTACATACTGCATACTGCATACTGCGTACTACATACTGCATACTGCATACTGCATACTGCATACTAAATACTACATACTGCATACTACATACTGCATACTGCATACTGCATACTGCGTATAGCATACTACATACTGCACACTGCACACTGCACACTGCATACTGCACACTGCATACTGCATACTGCACACTGCACACTGCACACTGCACACTGCACACTGCATACTACATACTGCATACTGCATACTGCATACTGCACACTGCACACTGCACACTGCATACTGCACACTGCACACTGCATACTGTACACTGCATACTGCATACTGCATACTGCACACTGCACACTGCACACTGCATACTGCACACTGCATACTGCATACTGCATACTGCACACTGCACACTGCACACTGCACACTGCACACTGCACACTGCATACTGCATACTGCATACTGCATACTGCACACTGCACACTGCACACTGCATACTGTAGTCGTTTAGATCCCCAACGTGTTGAAAACCTGACAAAATACCGGCTGTTTACAATTTTGTTCCCATGAATTCGGCGCTACTAAAGCTAGCCGCAGTGAGCTAACGCACTTCCGGTTATTTTCCCAAAATAAAATACCCGTTGCCTTTTATCATAGGGAAAGCCATTACCATACAATTGGTGCTTTTGTTTTGAAAACAGGAAGTGAACCTACCCTCGTTGTAGCTAGCTTGAAACTGCCGTTTTGACAGGAAATGACGATCGGCGACGTCACGTTACGTTGCATCTTGGGTAGTTTGAGTATGAGTAGTAACCTCATGATGCATACCCAACATTTCAGAGAATCTAGTATGCATCCGGGAACTTAAAAAAAGTTAAAGTTAGTAGGAGTAGTAGGAGTAGTATGAGTAGTAGGGGTAGTATGCGGTTTGGAACACAGCCCTGCTCTGGTCCAGATGTTTCTTCTTCTTCGTTCAGCTCAGGCTTCCGTCGTCCATCTCTCATCAGTTTTGAGACATTTTTAAGTTTAGATTTGGAATCTTTTCCAGGCTGTTTGCCTTTTCTCTGCGGTTTTATGTCCAATCAGACAGACTGAACGCTGAAGGAAACAGGTGTGAAATAAGCCGTGTTGTGTGGGACGGACGCAGTGTTTAATGTTAGACGAGGCCCGGCTCGCCGCTGACTCTGCGAGCGTTTAAAGTTGTTTTTGTCCGGTTAGATTTCTCAGGTTTATCAGGTTTAAATGACTGGAATCAGACAGACGTTACAGCCACAGCTCTGATTGGTGGAGACGTGTTGATGTTTATGTGACTGCATCCTGACTGCCTGCTTCCCGCTCAGATATCTGACGCCTTTCATCTGACCGTAACTCGGCTTTCAGGAGCAAATGGAACTTATTTGGAGTTATTGGCGTGTTCGGATCGGGCGAGTGAGGGTTAATGAGGACGGCGGCCGCGGCGTCTCTTCTTCTTCGTGTGTTTGGTGGCTGAGCGATGATTGAAGGCTGGATATAAAGCAGATCAATAAGCAGCTCGGCGGCGGCCGGCGCCTCGCGGCCACTTGACAAGCAGCAAAAGAAATCAGCGCGTGTCAGACCTCCGGCGGCGGGGCCGGCGCCGCGCTGACCTGCATCAATCAGGCCGCCGCTCGCCGTGAGATGGAATCTGCTGCCTATTTCAAATGATCAGTGTAATCCACCGGGCCATCACCGCGGCGACGGAGAGGTAAAGGTGAGCAGGGACCCCCCGGCCCCCCGGAGGGGGCAGGTTTCATCTCCGGCTGGTAAATGTGAGAGAAGAGGAGAGATGGAAACAGCTGGAGGGGGGGTCACTCTCACCTGACCTCTGACCTCTGACCTCTGACCTCTGACCTCTGTGGGTTCAGAACACAGAGGACATATTTTAATGTTGGTCCGGTTCTGCTGAAACTCGGACCTGGAAGCAGAACCGGGTCGGCTCTCAGTAACTGATCGTTCAGATGATCAGCGTCCTCAGAACCGGCGATAATTAACTCAATAAACATAAACTACATTTATTTATTGATTTAATAATTTCTTTATGATCTATTTACAAATTATAAATGTATTTGTTTCTGTATTTTTGTTTATTTTATAAAATATTTTTAATTAAATCAGTTTTTTATATAATTTACTGTTAATTTTTTAGATGAAAACTCACTTTATCTGAATTCTTATTTTTTCTATCATTTTTCTGCATATTGACGTATTTATCGAGCGTTTCTGTAGTTTTTCTTAAACTCTGAATTATTAGTTTTTGCTCTTTTTTGTGTCTTGTTCTCGTGTTTTACTTTCATTTCTTTGCTCTTTCTGCTGCGTTTTGAAGTCTTTTTCTCAGCTGCTATCACCTCGCGTGGAAGCGTTCTGTCGTCCTCTGGCGTTCCTTTTACTCGGTTCAGAAGAAAAAATCTCATTTTATTCGTAAAGTTTTCTTATCTTTGCATTTCAGCACTTTTTAAACTTTTAAACAAATTTTTTCTTTTCTTCTTCTTCTTCACTTTCTGCTGTTTTTGGCTGATTCCGGCTGCGTTTGACGGATCAGGCTGTCTCTGACATCATTAATCACGCCGGAGCTTTTCACTCCTCGCTCGTCTCCTCGCCACTCGTCTCCTCGCTCATCTCCTCGCTCATCTCCTCGCTCGTCTCCTCGCCACTCGTCTCCTTGCCTCTCGTCTCCTCGCTCATCTCCTCGCCGCTCGTCTCCTCGCTCGTCTCCTCGCTCGTCTCCTCGCTCGTCTCCTCGCCCCTCGTCTCCTCTCATGCCCCCCCCCTCTCGGCAGTCACTTAGTCGCCTGAGAGCAGAGCGTGGCGATCAGCAGGACGCCGCCCGAGCGTTTGATCACTTTCACAGCCGGTGAAGAGCAGCAACCAGAGAGAGGGCGATAAATACTTGATTAAATATCTAAAGAATCCCGTCTGGCCTCCTCCTGAGGAGCAGCAGAGAGCGGCGGCCGGCTCGCTCAGAGCAGCAGCGCAGGAAAATCAATACAAATTACGATGGAGAAAGTGGCACTGATGCCTGGAATTGCAGCATATGTTTACACTAAATCAGGCAATCTGTCTTCATGTGGGTTGTAATGTGTGGGGCGGGGGGGCAGCGGGGGGGCGGCAGGGTGGGCAGGAGGGGCAGGAGGGGGCGGGGGGGGTCAGGGTTCGCCCCGCCAGCCGCCACTCTCCAATTACCCCGGCTCTTAGCGGGGAGGCAGCCGGTATTGATTGGCTGGGAGGAGCGCGGGGCCCTGCAGGCAGCCAATGAGGCGCTGGGGTCAGAGGGCGGCCGGATTTTAATAAGACAAAGTAATGGGCTTAATATCTGCAGGGCGGGCGAGCCTGAGCGGCCGCTCCAAGGTTCATTAAAAGCTTCTTTCAGCCTCCGTCTGAGGCCTCCTCCTCCTCTTCTTCTTCTTCTTCTTCTTCTTCTTCTTCACACGGTCTGCGTCCTCCCGAGGTCTCACCGCCGTCCTGACGTCTGGTTATAATCTCATTTTTATATCCTGTTTATTTACTGGTTAAACAGTTTATAACCTGTTTATAAACAGGTTATAAACAGGTTATAAACAGCAGATTTTAGTCCTGACTGACCCTGAAACCTTCCTCATCTGCCTGTTCATTTATTAAAATAATAATTCAGCTCAGCAGAAAGTTTCCGTCCTCTTCCTTGTGTGGGATAGAAAAAGTTGATCTCCTGGTGGTGCCTGAATCGGGCTCCTGAGGCCCCCCCCCCTCTCAGGCTAAATGGGTTTTTTATTCTATTGCAGCAGCTCCCCTGGAGCCGCTCACTTGTTTTATAAGTTGGGACGTATGTACGCCGCTGCATTATCCCCCATTCATCCTCTGCTGCTCCGCATCCTCCCAAAAAGTCTCTCTGGGATCCCACAATGAATCCGTCTCTCGTTCAGAGGTAATGGATTCAGGCCGCCGCCGCCGCTTCCTCTCGGGGAGGCGGCGGCGGCGGGGGCGGCGTCCCTCAGCACTCTGTCACCCTTCACATCTCATCCCCACCCCAGTCGCAGCCTGAAAGCCCCTTTTTCTCCGCTTGAAACGGGCTCCGACAAATTCGATTTAGCAGCTCGCCGCGGCCCGTTCCCGGGGAAGAAAACAAATATTGTTATAATGGTAATAACATCTATTTGGAGCGCCGGCGACAAACGGTGGCGGGGCCCTTTGAAGGAGACCCCTCTGTGCCGCCGTACGGCCGCCTTATTCTTATTCATGAAAGCCGCGGTTATGCATATTAGCGCAAACTAGCTATTCTACTCGCCGGCGTTTGGAGTGTCAATCATCCTTACAGGATACAAGAGCCAACGGTGACAAAAGCCGAGTGGGCAACACCGGCTGACAAATTGTCCCCAAAGTCAAATTTGACAGCCTTTTATGATTAATGGGCTTGATTATGGAGAAGTATCTCCCTGAACTCATTTCCGGGTGTTTCTCCAGCAGCTCAGAGGAGGAGGAGGAAGAGAAAGAGGAGGAGGAAGAGGAGGAGGAGGAGAAAGAGGAGGAGGAGGAGGAGGAGGAGGAGGAGGAGGAGAAAGAGGAGGAGGAGGAGGAGGAGGAGGAGGAAGGCTGATTGTTTGGAGGGAAAGAAAAGCTCAGAGGAGGCAGCTTGGATTGAATTAGCAGAGCTGGAGTCTCACTTGAGAAACAGCAGCAGCCTCAGCGCTAGTGGGTTAGCGTTAGCTGCTAACAAGAGATCCTCCTGTCAAGGGATCCGTTAGATCCAGGATCCGTTAGATCCAGGATCTGTTAGATCCAGGATCTGTTATATCCCGGATCTGTTTGATCCAGGATCTGTTTGATTCAGGATCTGTTATATCCAGGATCTGTTATATCCAGGATCTGTTATATCCCGGATCTGTTTGATCCAGGATCTGTTATATCCAGGATCTGTTAGATCCAGGATCTGTTATATCCAGGATATGTTTGATCCAGGATCTGTTTGATCCAGGATCTGTTATATCCAGGATATGTTTCATCCAGGATCTGTTTGATCCAGGATCTGTTATATCCAGGATATGTTTGATCCAGGATCTGTTTGATCCAGGATCTGTTATATCCAGGATCTGTTATATCCAGGATCTGTTATATCCAGGATCTGTTTGATCCAGGATCTGTTTGATCCAGGATCTGTTTGATCCAGGATATGTTTGATCCAGGATCTGTTTGATCAGGATCTGTTATATCCAGGATCTGTTTGATCCAGGATATGTTTGATCCAGGATCTGTTTGATCCAGGATCTGTTATATCCAGGATATGTTTCATCCAGGATCTGTTTGATCCAGGATCTGTTATATCCAGGATATGTTTGATCAGGATCTGTTATATCCAGGATCTGTTATATCCAGGATCTGTTTGATCCAGGATCTGTTTGATCCAGGATCTGTTTGATCCAGGATCTGTTTGATCCAGGATCTGTTATATCCAGGATCTGTTATATCCAGGATCTGTTATATCCAGGATCTGTTTGATCCAGGATCTGTTTGATCCAGGATATGTTTGATCCAGGATCTGTTTGATCCAGGATATGTTTCATCAGGATCTGTTTGATCAGGATCTGTTTGATCCAGGATCTGTTTGATCCAGGATATGTTTGATCCAGGATCTGTTTGATCAGGATCTGTTTGATCCAGGATCTGTTATATCCAGGATCTGTTTGATCCAGGATCTGTTTGATCCAGGATCTGTTTGATCCAGGATATGTTTGATCCAGGATCTGTTTGATCAGGATCTGTTTGATCAGGATCCAGCTGCTTTCATTGGCCACTGAATATGATCACTTCCAGGTGAAAACAGGACAGAAAGAAGCTTTGGTCTTTAAGAACTAAAGTGTTAATATTTCCCAACATGAGCTCTCAGTTCACATCAGATATTTTGAAATAGTTTGATAAACTGGTAAAAATAAGAAAGTTTTTCAGCTCAGCAGACAATCCAACCTTCATCAAAGCACCGTTTTTGTTTTAATGACAGAGTGACTTATTTAGTTTCCTGTTTAGACTTTCATCCTTGTTGAATCATGACTCAGTTTTTAGAGCCTGTAAAATGTCACCGAAACACACAAATACCGACTGCCAAAAGATGCAAAAATGCAGATGCAGATGCAGACAGATGCAAACAGATGCAGACAGATGCAAACAGATGCAGACAGATGCAGACAGATGCAAACAGATGCAAACAGATGCAGACAGATGCAGACAGATGCAAACAGATGCAGACAGATGCAAACAGATGCAGACAGATGCAGACAGATGCAGACAGATGCAAACAGATGCAGACAGATGCAAACAGATGCAGACAGATGCAGACAGATGCAGACAGATGCAAACAGATGCAGACAGATGCAGACAGATGCAAACAGATGCAAACAGATGCAGACAGATGCAGACAGATGCAAACAGATGCAGACAGATGCAGACAGATGCAAACAGATGCAAACAGATGCAGACAGATGCAGACAGATGCAAACAGATGCAGACAGATGCAGACAGATGCAAACAGATGCAAACAGATGCAGACAGATGCAGACAGATGCAAACAGATGCAGACAGATGCAAACAGATGCAGACAGATGCAAACAGATGCAGACAGATGCAGACAGATGCAAACAGATGCAGACAGATGCAGACAGATGCAGACAGATGCAGACAGATGCAAACAGATGCAGACAGATGCAAACAGATGCAGACAGATGCAGACAGATCCAGACAGATGCAAACAGATGCAAACAGATGCAGACAGATGCAAACAGATGCAGACAGATGCAAACAGATGCAGACAGATGCAGACAGATGCAGACAGATGCAGACAGATGCAAACAGATGCAGACAGATGCAAACAGATGCAGACAGATGCAGACAGATCCAGACAGATGCAAACAGATGCAAACAGATGCAGACAGATGCAGACAGATGCAGACAGATGCAGACAGATGCAGACAGATGCAGATGCAGACAGATGCAGACAGATGCAAACAGATACAGACAGATGCAGACAGATGCAGACAGATGCAAACAGATGCAGACAGATGCAAACAGATACAGACAGATGCAGACAGATGCAGACAGATGCAAACAGATGCAAACAGATGCAGACAGATGCAGACAGATGCAAACAGATGCAGACAGATGCAGACAGATGCAAACAGATGCAGACAGATGCAAACAGATGCAGACAGATGCAGACAGATGCAAACAGATGCAGACAGATGCAGACAGATGCAAACAGATGCAGACAGATGCAGATGCAGACAGAGGCAGACAGATGCAGATACAGACAGATGCAAACAGATGCAGACAGATGCAGACGGATGCAGATGCAGTCAAATGCAAACAGATGCAGACAGATGCAGACAGATGCAGACAGATGCAGACAGATGCAGATGCAGACAGATGCAGACAGATGCAGATGCAGACAAATGCAAACAGATGCAGACAGATGCAGACAGATGCAGACAGATGCAGACAGATGCAGATATATGCAGATGCAGACAGATGCAGACAGATGCAGATATATGCAGATGCAGACAGATGCAGATACAGACAGATGCAGACAGATGCAGACAGATTAAAACAGATGCAAACAGATGCAGACAGATGCTAACAGATGCAGATGCAGACAGATGCAGACAGATGCAGATGCAGACAGATGCAAACAGATGCAGACAGATGCAAACAGATGCTAACAGATGCAGATGCAGGCAGATGCAGATGCAGACAGATGCAGATGCAGACAGATGCAGATGCAGACAGATGCAAACAGATGCAGACAGATGCAAACAGATGCTAACAGATGCAGATGCAGACAGATGCAGACAGATGCAGATGCAGACAGATACAAACAGATGCTAACAGATGCAGATGCAGATGCAGACAGATGCAGACAGATGCAGATGCAGACAGATACAAACAGATGCTAACAGATGCAGCTGCAGACAGATGCAGATGCAGACAGATGCAAACAGATGCTAACAGATGCAGATGCAGGCAGATGCAGACAGATGCAGATGCAGACAGATGCAAACAGATGCAAACAGATGCAGATGCAGACAGATGCAAACAGATGCAGATGCAAACAGATGTAGACAGATTCAGACAGATGCAGATGAAGACAGATGCAAACAGATGCAGATGCAGGCAGATGCAGATGCAAACAGATGCAGACAGATGCAGACAGATGCAGATAGATGCAGATGCAGACAGATGCAAACAGATGCTAACAGATGCAGATGCAGGCAGATGCAGACAGATGCAGACAGATGCAAACAGATGCTAACAGATGCAGATGCAGGCAGATGCAGACAGATGCAGGCAGATTCAGACAGATGCAAACAGATGCAGATGCAGGCAGATGCAGACAGATGCAAACAGATGCAGACAGATGCAGACAGATGCAGGCAGATGCAAACAGATGCAGACAGATGCAGATGCAGGCAGATGCAGACAGATGCAAACAGATGCAGACAGATGCAGACAGATGCAAACAGATGCAGACAGATGCAGATGCAGACAGATACAAACAGATGCAGACAGATGCAGACAGATGCAGATGCAGACAGATGCAAACAGATGCAGATGCAGGCAGATGCAGACAGATGCAAACAGATGCAAACAGATGCAGACAGATGCAGGCAGATGCAGACAGATGCAAACAGATGCAGACAGATGCAGACAGATGCAAACAGATGCAGACAGATGCAAACAGATGTAGACAGATGCAAACAGATGCAGATGCAGACAGATGCAGACAGATGCAAACAGATGCAGATGCAAACAGATGCAAATGCAGACAGATGCAGACAGATGCAGATGCAGACAGATGCAAACAGATACAAACAGATGCAGACAGATGCAGACAGATGCAGATGCAGACAGATGCAAACAGATGCAGATGCAGACAGATGCAAACAGATACAAACAGATGCAGACAGATGCAGACAGATGCAGATGCAGACAGATGCAAACAGATGCAGATGCAGACAGATGCAGACAGATGCAAACAGATGCAGACAGATGCAGACAGATGCAGACAGATGCAGACAGATGCAAACAGATGCAGACAGATGCAGACAGATGCAGACAGATGCAGATGCAGACAGATGCAGACAGAGACAGATGCAGATGCAGACAGATGCAGACAGATGCAGATGCAGACAGATGCAAACAGATGCAGATGCAGACAGATGCAGACAGATGCATACAGATGCAAACAGATGCAGATGCAGACAGATGCAGATGCAGACAGATGCAAACAGATGCAGACAGATGCAGACAGATGCAAACAGATGCAGATGCAGACAGATGCAAACAGATGCAGACATATGCAAACAGATGCAAACAGATGCAGACAGATGCAGACAGATGCAGATGCAGACAGATGCAGACAGATGCAGACAGATGCAGACAGATGCAGACAGATGCAGACAGATGCAAACAGATGCAGACAGATGCAGATGCATACAGATGCAGATGCAGACAGATGCAGATGCAGACAGATGCAGACAGATGCAAACAGATGCAGACAGATGCAGACAGATGCAGACAGATGCAGACAGATGCAGACAGATGCAAACAGATGCATACAGATGCAGATGCAGACAGATGCAGATGCAGACAGATGCAGACAGATGCAGACAGATCCAAACAGATGCAGACAGAGACAGATGCAGATGCAGACAGATGCAAACAGATGCAGACAGAGACAGATGCAGATGCAGACAGATGCAGACAGATGCAGATGCAGACAGATGCAAACAGATACAGACAGATGCAGACAGATGCAAACAGATGCAGATGCAGATAGATGCAGACAGATGCAGATACAGACAGATGCAGACAGATGCAAACAGATGCAGATGCAGACAGATGCAGACAGATGCAGACAGATGCAGACAGAGACAGATGCAGATGCAGACAGATGCAGACAGATGCAGACAGATGCAGATGCAGACAGATGCAGACAGAGACAGATGCAGACAGATGCAGACAGATGCAGACAGATGCAGACAGATGCAGACAGATGCAGATGCAGACAGATGCAGACAGATGCAGACAGATGCAGACAGATGCAGACAGATGCAGACAGATGCAGACAGATGCAGACAGAGACAGATGCAGACAGATGCAGACAGATGCAGACAGATGCAGACAGATGCAGACAGATGCAGACAGATGCAGATGCAGACAGATGCAGACAGATGCAGACAGATGCAGACAGATGCAGATGCAAACAGATCCAGACAGATGCAGACAGATGCAGACAGATGCAGACAGATGCAGACAGATGCAGACAGATGCAGATGCAGACAGATGCAGACAGATGCCGATGCAGACAGATGCAGACAGATGCAGACAGATGCAGATGCAGACAGATGCAGACAGATGCAAACAGATGCAGATGCAGACAGATGCAAACAGATGCAGATGCAGACAGAGACAGATGCAGATGCAAACAGATGCAGATGCAGACAGAGACAGATGCAGATGCAGACAGATGTGCGGACCCGGCGTGCGTTGGCCCGCCGTCTCTAACCACCGCTCTCTCTCTGTCCCGCAGCCTTGAACGAGCCCACCATCGACTACGGCTTCCAGAGGCTACAGAAGGTCATCCCTCGCCACCCCGGGGACCCCGAGAGGTTACCAAAGGTCAGTACAGACGAGCCGTTGAGTCGGCGCCGGGGGTCGGGGGGTCAGAGGTCAGACTCCAGGCCTGGGGCTGAGTCTTTGTGGAGTCCGGCAGGTACGACCCAGAATGCACCTGTCAGTCAGAGCTGCTGCTGATCAGGCGGCTTAATGAGGTCGCAGCCGTTTGTCCCTCTGTGGCCGCCGTAGCCAAACCTGCACCGAACCGGAGCCGCCTGGTTGGGTTTGTTGCTCCGTGCACTGTTGGCGCCGTCCGGCTCTGCTCGCCGCCAGCAGGCCAGATTACTCCTGGAAACAGCTGTTTGTGCGAGGAGGAGGAACATTTCTGACAGTTTGAGGCAGTCGATGTATTTATTGATCAGGACGAGCAGCATGAATGTGACTGAGAGCTTCAGACCTGAGCTGCTGATGGTTTAATCTGAGCAGGAAAACCTTTAAATTCATAAAAACAAATCATTCTGGACCCCAGGAGGAGCAGTGGGATCCAATTAAGCAGATAAACAAATCCCTGAAATTAAAAAAAAAAAAAACGACGTCATTAAAGACACGAAACGCAGAAATCTGATTTCTATTAGTTTATTCTGGGTTCCACAACCGATCCAAACCGGTCCGAACTGGTTCAAATCAAAATCAAATTTATTTATATAGCACATTTCATGTACAAACAATTCAAAGTGCTTCACATGAAATAAAAGCATTGCAGCAGGGAGTGGGAGAAGCATTAAAATACATAAAAAAGGATATAAAGAGAAACAAATAAAATCATTTAAAATTAAAACTGGTCCAAACCGGACCAAGCCGGTCCAAGCCGGTCCAAACTGGTCCAAGCCGGTCCAAGCCGGTCCAAACTGGTCCAAACTGGTCCAAGCCGGTCCGAACCGGTCCAAACTGGTCCAAACCGGTCCGAGCCTGTCCAAACTGGTCCGAACCGGTCCAAGCTGGTCCAAACTAGTCTGAACCGTTCTGAGCCGGTCCAAACTGGTCCAAACTGGTCCAAACTGGTCCAAGCCAGTCCAAGCCGGTCCAAACTGGTTCAAACCGGTCCGAGCCTGTCCAAACTGGTCCGAACCGGTCCAAGCTGGTCCAAACTAGTCCGAACCGTTCTGAGCCGGTCCAAACTGGTCCGAACCGGTCCAATGGTCGCTGTAATCCTTTGGAAAACGACGATGCTTATTCATAGACACCCTGACTGATCAGGAGCTGATCAGAACAGCCAGTCGGGTTTCATGTTTCATGAAGCTGCAGCGGCTCGGTTCTGTAAAAGCAGCTTTGTGCTCAGCTGCTGTTTGAATAAAGTTTGAACTGGAGCCGACGGCAGGTCGGTTTATTCTGATCAGAATCACTGAGGATAACACAGCAGCATTATTATTTCACACCGAGCTGCTTCTGATAACACGATGTTACGTAATCTGATCAATATTTATCCTGCTAACAGTGATCAGTGATCGGCTCCACCGGAGTCAGAGAACCAGAACAGTTTGGATCGAGTAAAGAACTGCAGCCAAACCTCCGACATAAGAAGCTCTTTAGTTTCCAGAACTTTTACACATGAAAATGTTTTTTATGGGGACTTTAAACCGTGTTTTGTTGCTTTTACAACTTTAACAACAACTATTTCCAACTCTTTGCATCATCGTCCTCGTCGCTGACGCTAAGCTGTCTGCAGCAGAAGCTCTTACAGATAACATAATAATGATACAAACGCTTTGAATTATGAACTAAACCAACAAAAATCATTTCTAAGAACAAGAATAGTCAGTCATCAGACAATCAGCAGTTTTCAGGATTACACTTTTTTTTTGGTCAGTGGGACCAACAGTTTTCTTGTTTTCTCAGTTTTCTTTTACATAATAAAGGTTTATTATTGCTGTTATATAAATGTGAAGTAATTACTTCTGAATTAATTATATTGAAAGGGAAAAAAACAGTGAACTTTTTTCTGGTGTTTAAATGTTTTTATAATTCACGGGTCAGAAATGACCCATAAGACAATCTTTGTACCCTAGTGGTGTACAGCCCACATGGAGACATAAACAAAAAGAAAGTGTGACTTTTTCTAATGATGGGGTCCCTTTAGGAAATGTCAAAATTTAAATTTCAAGTTGGAAAAAGATAGTTTAAGGTGTTTTTTCTACAGCTAAACATGGTGGTGGCTCACTTTGGACCCGTAAGACAACAGAAAGGGTTAAGAGCCTGAGTGGTGGAATCAGGACGCTGGGTCCAGCGTTCAGGCAGACATTGGTATGCACACCCAGCAGCAGCGAGCAGCCGTGCAGCCGTCAGGTGTCCCGGTCCGTGTGAGGAGATTATTCCGTCTGCAGCCGGCCGCGAGCAGCCTAACTGAGGCAGATCCTCCGAGGCGGCGGGCGGCGCCGGCCGGCGGCGGGCGTCAGATGGTTCCTGACACTCCAAAGCAGCTGCCAAATTGAAACCATTTATCAAAATCTGACATCGGAGATCCAGTCACCAAAAAAGCAGTTTATTTGTAAATTGATACTAATAGCGAGCACACATTGTCTGCCCCCTTTGATGGCCTGATTTACAGCCAGAGTGGAGCGCCAGGCGCCCCGTTTAAATATTTATTTATTCAGGAGAAAACTCAATAAGACCGCCGCTCTCCGCTCCTCTCAGGCGCTCTGAGCCGAGCGGCGTGGCAGCCGGAGGAAAAACGCTGCCGGCGAGGAGCTGACAGCGCGGCGTGTTGCCGCGGCCGACCAGCGACGGGTTAACTGGCGCTGTCACTTCTCCTTTGTTTTCACCTGCAGCCGCTGCTCTGCAGCCGGGATGGAGAAAGATGTCCGGACAGGCGGCGCGACACCAAACAGATTGATTCGTTGTAGGCGTCAGGTGGACGATTATGGGCGCAGCATGTGGGGACAGAAGGTTAACCCGGGCAGGAAGGCCTATATGGAAACCTGATGCAGAAAAACCTGCATCATTAAGATGCAAAACTGCTGCAAAAAACTGCATTTTTTAACATCAATTTTTATCATTAAGATGGAAAACTGCTCTGAAATGTACACATTTACTGGTATGGAAAGAGGAAAACTGTTAGCCGAGCTGATTAAGCGTAGATTTGCTGACATAAGTTAAAGTTTAAAATAGCTTCTTTACTCCTCCTGAAGAGCAAAAAGCAGATGAGATCTGGTTGAAATCAATTTCAGCCCAATCACAAACAGCAACATCAAGCAGAACTAGCTTTGTGTTTACATTTTTAGTCCAAATCAGTCAATAGACATCAGGGGCTAATAGTAGCTTCTGAGAGAAGTGCTAACATCAGGCACTTTAAGATATTAGTGTAATTTGCAACGTTTTGCCTAATCTCTGCAAATAAAAGCAAACTTTTTGTTAGCTACAGAGCTAACATTGTTCAGGTGTTTCACATGTAGCATTAAGTCAAGCAAAATCATTTTTCAAGCTAACTCTACAATTTATGCTAACTCTATGCTAACAGGACCCACAGGCTAAAATGTACCAACTTGTTTTAAAGATTAGCCTTACTTCGTATGAACACTCTTGAATTAACATTTAAAAATGATAAAATGTTAAAACAAAGTTTTTGAGAATCTTGAATTGTTACATTTGTTTTATACAACTGCTAGCATCCTGTTAGCAGTGGTATGTAGCAGCTAGCAAGTTGACATTAGGTAAAAATAGCCTATTTGTGTTTCGCAGCTTCAATAGTTGTCATTGTTGTGAAAATGTAAACTTCACATTACATAGCTTCAGGTGAATTAATCGGATAATTAGTGTTAACTACGAAACTAAGATTATTTTGTAAACCAGTGGGCTTGTTAGCCATCTTGTTAGCTAAGTCGGATGAAAGCTAACTTTTAGCCTGACTCAATTTCAGAGTGAAAAAGAGACCAATTCCGTCCATTTTATTTTCATTTTATTCATTTTCTATACCCACTTTATCCTAAACTAAAGCTAATAGTATAGTATAAATAGCATAACAACAAAGAACAAACAGTAAAGCTCTCATAGCCAAAGTAATCAGACATATGGTTTTATATATCATCTTTTTAACCTGTTTTCATCACTGATTTATCTGCTTGTGATTTTCTTGATCATAAAAGTAAAAAAGGAGAAAGATATCCATTACAATGTTTTGTCAATGCTCCTAAAACCTAAAACCATATTCGGTTTATTGAACAGAAAGCTCCGGCGCTAGCTTTGCTAACACAACAGTGTTTCTGCACCTGTTTGTAAACAGAAGGTTGGTATGATGCAGGTCGTCTCCGGCTTCACGTCCTCTCAGTCTGCTGGACGAACACCGAGGTGTCCACTTGCAGCCAGACTGGAAATGAAATTAGAGGCCTGAATCTGATCCAGGAGAAACCCCCGCGGTCATCAGCGACCAGTTGGCCTCACAGCCCGTCAGAAACTGACCGTTTTTATGGTGGAACTCGTCTCCTCATCAGAGCTATAAACAAATATCCCTCATTTAGAAAAGCACAGAAGAAGAAATTCAGTATATGGCTGTGTTCGAAACCACCTACTTCCCCTACTACTCCTACTAACTTTAACTTTTTTTAAGTTCCTGGATGCATACTAGATTCTCCGAAATGTTGGGTATGCATCATGAGGTTACTACTCATACTCAAACTACCCAAGATGCAACGTAACGTGACGTCGCCGATCGTCATTTCCTGTCAAAACGGCAGTTTCAAGCTAGCTACAACGAGGGTAGGTTCACTTTCTGTTTTCAAAACAAAAGCACCAAATGTATGGTAATGGCTTTCCCTATGATAAAAGGCAACGGGTATTTTATTTTGTGAAAATAACAGGAAGTGCGTTAGCTCACTGCGGCTAGCTTTAGTAGCGCCGAATTCGTGGGAACAAAATAGTAAACAGCCGGTATTTTGTCAGGTTTTCAACACGTTGGGGATCTAAACGGCTACTTTCTCACCTGAAAATGTTTCAAATGTTGCTAAAGTTTACAGAGTTTAGAGCTTAAGGGAAATCAGCTTCAGGCCGGCTGATTTCGGCTCGGGCAGGAGCCAAATGCATTGTGGGTAAACGCTCTGCATACTGTCTGATCCATGAGTAGGGCTGTGTTTGAAACCGCATACTGCATACTACATACTGCATACTACATACTGCATACTGCATACTACATACTCATCGATACTACCCTCGTTGTAGCTAGCTTGAAACTACCGTTTTGACAGGAAATGACGATCGGCGACGTCACGTCACGTTGCATCTTGGGTAGTTTGAGTATGAGTAGTAACCTCATGATGCATACCCAACATTTAGGAGAATCTAGTATGCATCCAGGAACTTCTGCTTACTCAAACTCGCATACTAACTCAAAAAGTGAGTATGAGTAGTAGGAGTAGTATGCGGTTTGGAACACAGCCTGTGTCTGAGGAATGAATAAAAGGATTGAGTTAATTTTGTAAACTGTTTAAGGCTGAAGGCTCAGAGCCAGTTGAACAACATTAATGATTTCTTTGTAATAACGAACCTTCTGGAAACTGAACAGAGGGAAACGCCGCCGCCACCATCGGCTGCTGAAAACTGGAACTTTGGTCCTTTTCCCTCTGCTCATGATTCCTGAACCGTAAGGTTGGAGATTAAACGTGTTTGGCGTGTTGCGCGTGCACCTTTTAGCTCTGATCATTGACCCCCATCCGGACTCGCGGGGGGCACCCGTCCGTTCGGGGGGTTATTAATTCCAGCCCACTTCATGAATGAGGAGATTTTTCCGGCGTTCATTGAGAATAATGAGCAATATTCCATTCATGAGCTGAATTTCAATCCGTTTCCTCTGAATGGAATTAAGCCCACACCATGTCCCACTTCGTCTGAATCGCTCCGGCTAATCTGGCGATCCGGCGGCTCCTCCCCCTCCTCCTGCTGCAGGTCCATCCATATTTTAGTGAGATCAGCGGGGCGGCGGCTGTATCTGTAGCTCTGCTCGGGGTGATTTATCATTGTTAAGGCCGCTGTCTGATGGCTTCTCCTCCAGGGTCACGCTGATCCCTGTTCGCCTCGCACCTCCTCAAACCACCGAGTCGGCCCCCCGTAATTAAGCCCCAAGAAACCGTCGGAAGAAAATAGAAAAAGGAGCGAGAGAGAGAGAGAGAGAGGGAGGAAAAAAAGGAAGAACATGTCAAGAGATGGACAGAAGAAGGGCAAGGGCACGGAGGCCCCGAGCGTACAGCCTCCGAGAGGCTTCTCCCTGGTTTTTAGGGAGGAAATAATCCAGACTGAAGCCAGAAAATTCTGTTTATTTGGAGGGAAATGGGTCAGATTTATATGGAAGCCCGTTTCCGCCACTTAATAAAGATAAATTTAGAAATACTATCTCATAATTATGACTTACTATCTCATAATTTTGATTTACTATCTCATAATTTTGACAGTATCTCATAATTTCGATTTAGTATCTCATAATTTCGACTTAGTTTCTCATAATTTTGACTTAGTATCTCATAATTTCGACTTAGTTTCTCATAATTTCGACTTAGTTTCTCATAATTTCGACTTAGTTTCTCATAATTTCGACTTAGTATCTCATAATTATGAGATAGTATTTCTAAATTTATTTTTATTAAGTGGCGGAAACGGGCTTCCATAGCTTCAGCTGTGGTTAAACGTAATTTATCTTACCGTGAAATGTTTACAATCCGTACATCATCTGACGTGGAGGAAATGCTGCTTTTGTTCAGGTTTTTCTGTTTTAAAGTATTTATAAAAAGAGCTGCCAGCAGATCGCGGGAATCAAACGGATTTAAGATCGATCAGAAAAAGGTTCTGATGTACAAGAACAACAGAACATTAACCGTAATGTTAAACAGATTTATGAGCCTGACACAACAAAGTCCGACAGCTACTAAATCACCGAGATGACCTGAGCAGCACGGGGCCCAAGGGCCCCGGAGATCTGGGGGCCCCTGGTCCAGAGCCCCAGAACACATGTAGGTAAATTAATCAAGCAGTATGCAAATCACATGCACAGTCATGTGATACGTTCTGGGTATTTTTATAAAAATAGTCACAGTCTGTATATTAGAATAAACACATTTATTAAATTACTGCCTCACGGAGACGCAAAACTGTGAAAAAGAGACGAAAAATGACAATAAAACGAGTTCAGAGACAGTTCAAAGGTTGATGAACAGAAGAAAAACTCATTTGATTTATTTTCTGGCTAAGATATGTGATTTTTCTATTTAATTACAAGAAAAATAAAAGCAAATTCCAACATTTGAGAAATTTTAAGCTATGAAAAGGAGACAAAAAGTGACTTTAGAAAGTTAGAAATGGCAGAACGTCAGAAGTTGTTAGATTCTCGTATAAAGTAGCTAATTGTTATCAAAACAACATAAAGGGCGACAAATTTCTTAAGTTGTCAACATTGTGTAATTATTATTTAATTATTCTAAGGAGGAACAAATAGTTTTAATCCATGATTTTTACCTAAACTTCCACATGTTTATCATGCTAACTCTAACCAAGAAGTTCGTTGTGCTAAACCTGATCTGTAGTTTTTGATGCTATCCATAATATATATAAATAATATATGCCTAACCTTAACTGAGCAGTTCGTAACATGTAGAACAGCTAAACAATAACTAGAAGTGTCAGTAAATAGTGACAGAATCCTTAAAAGACATTTAAAATCAGTGGTTAAACGGGACTGAAACTCAGTTGTTCTGACTGAGTTAGCATCCGGTTCTGGATTATTTCATGAACCGCGGTCACACTGTTTCCCTCTAAGTTGGAGTTTTTCTGTCCTGTAACACGGAGAAGAAAAACAAAGCATCGAGATCACGTCTGCGGACACAAATCAACAGTTTAAGTTCGGTTTTCATGACTAATGTGTGTGCTGTCGTGAGACCGAGTTAGCTGTTAGTGTCTATAGCTAACAAATAACAAGCTAACATGAAATAAAATGAGCACGTTTGTGCTTAGCAACACCGCTGTTTCCTGTTAAAAGTTAAACACTTAAGTGTTTAAACTTTTCACCGTTCGTGATTTCAAGTGAATTGGAAGAATGTAGGTTAGCTGGGGAGCTAACGTTATTTAGATAACGTGATAGCTTGTTAGCCGTCTTTTTAGCCAAAGTCAAATGAGAAGCTGTTAGCACAAAGACTGTTAGCATAATTTGAGTTGAAAGTGGAATATTAAACAGAACAAAAAAGGGATCTTTGGCCAAATGACTGTCTCCAGGAGGCATTTGTATTTCATTAAAATAAAAAATAAAATAAAAAGAGGCAGAAACTGGAACCTGAACAAAATGAAGTGGTGAGAGTTTTCAGAAACTCTCAGCGGGTTTAATCAGCTCACAGATTCCTGTGAGTTACGGAGCTCCATTGCTGTCCAAAACCCGTCAGAACACAGGCTGCAGTTTATCCAGTTTGAGTAAAACACACTCAGACGTACGGCCCTAAAAGTGGATCAATACTCCGCTGAATTCAGTCCAAAACTAACATGAACGTGTTGTTACGGAGGGACAAGAGACCAGTTATTAAGATGGGACATTAAAAAGCACTGATACATACATACATACATACATATATATGTATTAGAATTGTATTATTTTGAATATTTAACTAATAATCTTGAGATGTTTTACTACGACTGATGTTTTATAAACAATATATTTCTTATTAACTGTTTATTTGTTTATATTAGCATCTTTGCTAATATTTCACCATATTTTATTCAGGCTCTTGTTGATCTGAATTCTATTACTTTTTTCTTTCTATTAGTATTTGTCAGAACTTTTATGGCTTAATATTTTTTGATGGTTTTCCAACATTTTCCCCAAAAATCTGTATTTTGAAATATCAATCAAACATTTTTAATCAATTTCTCAGATATTTT
This sequence comes from Odontesthes bonariensis, assembly GCF_027942865.1. Classification (NCBI taxonomy): domain Eukaryota; kingdom Metazoa; phylum Chordata; class Actinopteri; order Atheriniformes; family Atherinopsidae; genus Odontesthes; species Odontesthes bonariensis. The sequence continues at coordinate 37,629,610 of NC_134518.1, forward strand.
TAGGATTTTTCCGATATTTTTTCTATATATATTTCTATATATTCTGGACTTTCCAGACACTTTAATGATAAAACTAATTGATCGTTTCTTGATCACTTTATTAATATTTTTTCTGATACTTGTATTTTACTCTCAAAGTTATAATTAATTAAAGGTTAAGTTTATTTAATTAAATCCAGTATATTTGAATAAACACTCGTCTGATTGACTCTTGAAGCATCGGCAGCCCGTCGTCCTTCTCTCAGTCATTAACTAAACGCTTTGAACATCTTGGTGTTATTGGCCTGAAGTAAATGATCCAATCAGCAGCCTGGATCTGTGAGCAGTTTCCCGTGTCCACCTCCCCTGCCTCCCCCATCCGTCTCCCTCCATCTGAAGGGAAACACCCAGAGACCCTCAGCACCCCCCCCCCTCTCTGCGAGGTGTGGGTCAGTGATAAGAGATGATGATGATGATAACTGGGAGCCAGTGCATTACCGCATCGATCGGGTCAGGCCTTTCAGCGCCGCTAAAGCGCCCGGCGCTCTGATTGCCGGCACTCGCCCTGACAGGAATCCGATGGCGCTGTCTCTGCGAGTGTGTGTGTGGTTAGTGTGTGTGTGTGGTTAGTGTGTGTGTGTGTGTGGTTAGTGTGTGTGTGGTTAGTGTGTGTGTGTGTGTGGTTAGTGTGTGTGTGTGTGTGGTTAGTGTGTGTGTGTGTGTGTGGTTAGTGTGTGTGTGTGTGGTTAGTGTGTGTGTGTGTGGTTAGTGTGTGGCGTGAAGGGCGTGGCCGGTGGGAGTGTGTGATGGTGTGAATGGAGATGTGGGGCAGCGAGGAGGCAATTAGCTGCTCTGACAGCAGATCCAAGAGCAGCCGGAGAGGCTGAAACTGAATCTGATGCTCCAAAAAACACTGAGAGGAGAGGGGAGGGGAAGGGGGGGGGGGGGGAATATAAAGAAAGGAAAGGAAATAAAAAGAAAGGAAAGGAAATTAATTATGAGGAAAGACAGTGGAAGTAAAGGAACAAGTAGAGGAAGGAAAACAAAGAAAAGGAAGCAAAGAAGCACAAATGGATGCAGCCAATGGCCATTTTGTCTCCAACTGGCTTGTCTCCGGCTTGTTTCCGGCTTGTTTCCGGCTTGTCTCCGGCTTGTTTCCGGCTTGTTTCCGGCTTGTTTCCGGCTTGTCTCCGGCTCGTTTCCGGCTTGTCTCCGGCTCGTTTCCGGCTTGTCTCCGGCTCGTTTCCGGCTTGTCTCCGGCTTGTCTCCGGCTTGTTTCCGGCTTGTTTCCGGCTTGTCTCCGGCTTGTTTCCGGCTTGTTTCCGGCTTGTTTCCGGCTTGTTTCCGGCTTGTCTCCGGCTTGTTTCCGGCTTGTTTCCGGCTTGTCTCCGGCTTGTTTCCGGCTTGTTTCCGGCTTGTCTCCGGCTTGTTTCCGGCTTGTTTCCGGCTTGTCTCCGGCTTGTTTCCGGCTTGTTTCCGGCTCGTTTCTGGCTCGTTTCCAGCTTGTTTATTAATATTCAATTACTCAAAATGTAAAAAGAAGTAGGGAAGGAAGCAAAAAGTTAAACTTCAGCCTCTCAAACAAGAGAGTTTTCTCAGTTTTCTTTCATAAAAAAAATCCAGATCCATCACTTCCTGTGATGATGTGGAGGAAACCCCTGAGGGTGTGTGGCCCCCGGTCAGACGTTCACTTGGACCGTTTTTGGGGAGCTGATCAGGAACAGAGAGGAGTTATTGATCGATGAGGAGCTTCAGCTTTGCTGGGTAGTTGTGGAAGTTAGATCCCCTGATTCACAGATCACAGCGGGCCACAAACCGATGAACGAGCACACACACACTCTCAGTGAGCAGAGGCCTCGGAGGCGTCATTAATTTGAGAAGGCTGTTGTGTCTGTCAGGATCTAATGAAAACACACACAGGAGCTGAAGTACTGTTTGAGTGTGTGTGTGTGTGTGTGTGTGTGTGTGTGTGTGTGAGTGTGTGTGTGTGTGTGTGTGTGACGGGCAGCTGCTGCCTCATGGCGTCTCGCTGCTGCAGCCGAACGAAGGAGACATTAACTAACTTCTGTTTTCTAATGGAGATTAATGAAGCAGGAGGAACACACACACAGTAACACACAGTAACACACTGTAACACACAGTAACACACTGTAACACACTGTAACACACTGTAACACACTGTAACACACACTGTAACACAGTAACACACAGTAACACAGAGTAACACACAGTAACACAGAGTAACACACAGTAACACAGAGTAACACACAGTAACACAGAGTAACACAGAGTAACACACTGTAACACACAGTAACACACTGTAACACACTGTAACACACTGTAACACACACTGTAACACACTGTAACACACAGTAACACACTGTAACACACTGTAACACACTGTAACACACTGTAACACACAGTAACACACTGTAACACACTGTAACACACTGTAACACACACTGTAACACAGTAACACACAGTAACACAGAGTAACACACAGTAACACAGAGTAACACAGAGTAACACACAGTAACACACTGTAACACACAGTAACACACAGTAACACACTGTAACACACTGTAACACACAGTAACACACTGTAACACACACAGTAACACACTGTAACACACAGTAACACACAGAGTAACACACTGTAACACACAGTAACACACTGTAACACACAGTAACACACTGTAACACACTGTAACACACTGTAACACACACTGTAACACAGTAACACACAGTAACACAGAGTAACACACAGTAACACACAGTAACACACTGTAACACACAGTAACACAGAGTAACACACAGTAACACAGAGTAACACAGAGTAACACACAGTAACACACTGTAACACACAGTAACACACAGTAACACACAGTAACACACTGTAACACACTGTAACACACAGTAACACACTGTAACACACACAGTAACACACTGTAACACACTGTAACACACAGTAACACACACAGTAACACACTGTAACACACACAGTAACACACAGTAACACACTGTAACACACAGTAACACACTGTAACACACTGTAACACACAGTAACACACAGTAACACACACAGTAACACACTGTAACACACAGTAACACACTGTAACACACACAGTAACACACTGTAACACACAGTAACATACTGTAATACACTGTAACACACAGTAACACACACAGTAGCACACTGTAACACACTGTAACACACACAGTAACACACTGTAACACACAGTAACACACTGCAACACACACAGTAACACACTGTAACACACAGTAACATACTGTAATACACTGTAACACACAGTAACACACACAGTAGCACACTGTAGCACACTGTAACACACAGTAACACACAGTAACACACTGTAACACAATTTAACACAGTAACACACTGTAACACACAGTAACACACTGTAACACACTGTAACACACAGTAACACACAGTAACACACTGTAACACACTGTAACACACAGTAACACACAGTAACACACTGTAACACACAGTAACACACACAGTAGCACACTGTAACACACTGTAACACACACAGTAACATACTGTAACACACTGTAACACACTGCAACACACACAGTAACACACTGTAACACACAGTAACATACTGTAATACACTGTAACACACAGTAACACACACAGTAGCACACTGTAACACACAGTAACACACAGTAACACACTGTAACACAATTTAACACAGTAACACACTGTAACACACAGTAACACACTGTAACACACTGTAACACACAGTAACACACTGTAACACACTGTAACACACTGTAACACACAGTAACACACTGTAACACACTGTAACGCACAGTAACACACTGTAACACACTGTAACACACTGTAACACACTGTAACTCACAGTAACACACTGTAACACACAGTAACACACACAGTAACACACTGTAACACACTGTAACACACACTAACACACTGTAACACACACAGTAACACACTTTAACACACACACAGTAACACACTGTAACACACAGTAACATACTGTAACACACAGTAACACACAGTAACACACTGTAACACACAGTAACACACTGTAACACACAGCAACACACTGTAAAACACAGTAACACACAGTAACACACTGTAACATACAGTAACACACTGCAACACACAGTAACACACAGTAACACACACAGTAGCACACTGTAACACACTGTAACACACACAGTAACACACTGTAACACACAGTAACACACTGCAACACACACAGTAACACACTGTAACACACAGTAACATACTGTAATACACTGTAACACACAGTAACACACACAGTAGCACACTGTAGCACACTGTAACACACAGTAACACACAGTAACACACTGTAACACAATTTAACACAGTAACACACTGTAACACACAGTAACACACTGTAACACACTGTAACACACAGTAACACACAGTAACACACTGTAACACACTGTAACACACAGTAACACACAGTAACACACTGTAACACACAGTAACACACACAGTAGCACACTGTAACACACTGTAACACACACAGTAACATACTGTAACACACTGTAACACACTGCAACACACACAGTAACACACTGTAACACACAGTAACATACTGTAATACACTGTAACACACAGTAACACACACAGTAGCACACTGTAACACACAGTAACACACAGTAACACACTGTAACACAATTTAACACAGTAACACACTGTAACACACAGTAACACACTGTAACACACTGTAACACACAGTAACACACTGTAACACACTGTAACACACTGTAACACACAGTAACACACTGTAACACACTGTAACGCACAGTAACACACTCTAACACACTGTAACACACTGTAACACACTGTAACTCACAGTAACACACTGTAACACACAGTAACACACACAGTAACACACTGTAACACACTGTAACACACACTAACACACTGTAACACACTGTAACACACACAGTAACACACTTTAACACACACACAGTAACACACTGTAACACACAGTAACATACTGTAACACACAGTAACACACAGTAACACACTGTAACACACAGTAACACACTGTAACACACAGCAACACACTGTAAAACACAGTAACACACAGTAACACACTGTAACATACAGTAACACACTGCAACACACAGTAACACACTGTAACACACACTAACACACACTAACACACTAACACACAGTAACACACTGTAACACACTGTAACACACAGTAACACACAGTAACACACAGTAACACACTGTAACACAGTAACACACAGCAACACACTGCAACACACTGCAACACACAGTAACACACTTTAACACACAGTAACACACTGCAACACACTGTAACACACTGTAACACACAGTAACTCACTGTAAGACACTGTAACACACTGTAACACACTGTAACACACTGTAACACACAGTAACACACAGTAACTCACAGTAACACACAGTAACATACTGTAACACACAGTAACACACAGTAACATACTGTAACACACAGTAACATACTGTAACACACAGTAACATACTGTAACACACAGTAACACACTGTAACACACAGTAACACACACTGTAACACACTGTAACACACTGTAACACATAGTAACACACAGTAACACACAGTAACACACTGTAACACACTGTAACACACACTGTAACACACACTAACACACGCTAACACACAGTAACACACTGTAACACTTAGTTACACACTTTAACACACAGTAACGCACTGTAACACACAGTAACACACACAGTAACACACTGTAACATTTAATAACACACTGTAACACACAGTAACACACTGTAACACTTAGTAACACACCGTAACACACAGTAACACACAGTAACACACTGTAACACACAGTAACACACAGTAACACACTGTAACACACACTGTAACACACACTAACACACACTAACACACAGTAACACACTGTAACACTTAGTAACTCACTGTAACACACAGTAACACACTGTAACACACTGGAACACACACTAACATACATTAACACACAGTAACACACTGTAACACTTGGTAACACACAGTAACACACAGTAACACACAGTAACACACTGTAACACACTGTAACACACACTGTAACACACACTGTAACACACACTAACACACGCTAACACACAGTAACACACTGTAACACTTAGTTACACACTTTAACACACAGTAACGCACTGTAACACACAGTAACACACACAGTAACACACTGTAACACTTAGTAACACACTGTAACACACAGTAACACACTGTAACACTTAGTAACACACTGTAACACACAGTAACACACAGTAACACACTGTAACAAACTGTAACACACACTGTAACACACAGTAACACACACTAACACACTGTAACACACTGTAACACACTGTAACACACAGTAACACACTGTAACACACTCTAACACACACTGCAACATACACTAACACACACTAACACACAGTAACACACTGTAACACTTGGTAACACACAGTAACACACAGTAACACACTGTAACACACTGTAACACACATTATCACACACAGTAATACACTGTAACACACAGTAACATACTGTAACACACTGTAACACACACAGTAACACTGTAACACTTAGTAAAAAACTGTAACACACAGTAACACTTAGTAACACTTAGTAACACACAGTAACACACAGTAACACACTGTAACACACTGTAGCACACAGTAACACACAGTAACACACTGAAATACACACTGTAACACACTGTATCACACACAGTAACACACTGTAACACACAGTAACACACTGTAACACACACAGTAACACACTGTAACAGTAAGTAACACACAGTAACACACAGTAACATACTGTAACACACAGTAACATACTGTAACACACAGTAACACACTGTAACACACAGTAACACACTGTAAAAGTTAGTAACACACAGTAACACACTGTAAAAGTTAGTAACACACAGTAACACACACAGTAACACACTGTAACACACTGTAACACACACTAACACACTGTAACACACTGTAACACACACAGTAACACACTTTAACACACACACAGTAACACACTGTAACACACAGTAACATACTGTAACACACAGTAACACACAGTAACATACTGTAACACACAGTAACACACAGCAACACACTGTAACACACTGTAACATACAGTAACACACTGTAACACACAGTAACACACTGTAACACACACTAACACACACTAACACACTAACACACAGTAACACACTGTAACACACTGTAACACACAGTAACACACAGTAACACACAGTAACACACAGTAACACACTGTAACACAGTAACACACTGCAACACACTGCAACACACTGCAACACACAGTAACACACTGTAACACACAGTAACACACTGCAACACACTGTAACACATAGTAACACACAGTAACACACTGTAACACACAGTAACTCACTGTAAGACACTGTAACACACTGTAACACACTGTAACACACTGTAACACACAGTAACATACTGTAACACACAGTAACACACAGTAACATACTGTAACACACAGTAACATACTGTAACACACAGTAACACACAGTAACATACTGTAACACACAGTAACATACTGTAACACACAGTAACACACACAGTAACACACTGTAACACATAGTAACACACAGTAACACACAGTAACACACTGTAACACACTGTAACACACACAGTAACACACACTAACACACGCTAACACACAGTAACACACTGTAACACTTAGTTACACACTTTAACACACAGTAACGCACTGTAACACACAGTAACACACACAGTAACACACTGTAACATTTAGTAACACACTGTAACACACAGTAACACACAGTAACACACTGTAACACACACTGTAACACACACTAACACACACTAACACACAGTAACACACTGTAACACTTAGTAACTCACTGTAACACACAGTAACACACTGTAACACACTGTAACACACACTAACATACACTAACACACAGTAACACACTGTAACACTTGGTAACACACAGTAACACACAGTAACACACAGTAACACACTGTAACACACTGTAACACACACTGTAACACACACTAATACACAGTAACACACTGTAACACTTAGTTACACACTTTAACACACAGTAACGCACTGTAACACACAGTAACACACACAGTAACACACTGTAACACTTAGTAACACACTGTAACACACAGTAACACACTGTAACACTTAGTAACACACTGTAACACACAGTAACACACAGTAACACACTGTAACACACAGTAACACACAGTAACACACTGTAACACACACTGTAACACACAGTAACACACACTAACACACTGTAACACACTGTAACACACAGTAACACACTGTAACACACTCTAACACACACTGCAACATACACTAACACACACTAACACACTGTAACACTTGGTAACACACAGTAACACACAGTAACACACTGTAACACACTGTAACACACATTATCACACACAGTAATACACTGTAACACACAGTAACATACTGTAACACACTGTAACACACACAGTAACACTGTAACACTTAGTAAAAAACTGTAACACACAGTAACACTTAGTAACACTTAGTAACACTTAGTAACACACAGTAACACACAGTAACACACTGTAACACACTGTAGCACACAGTAACACACAGTAACACACTGAAATACACACTGTAACACACTGTATCACACACAGTAACACACTGTAACACACAGTAACACACTGTAACAGTAAGTAACACACAGTAACACACAGTAACATACTGTAACACACAGTAACACACTGTAACACACAGTAACACACTGTAAAAGTTAGTAACACACTGTAAAAGTTAGTAACACACTGTAACACACAGTAACACACTGTAACACACAGTAACACACAGTAACACACTGTAACACACTGTAACACACAGTAACACACTGTAACACACAGTAACACACTGTAACACACAGTAACACACACAGTAACGCACTGTAACACACTGTAACACACACTGTAACACACAGTAACACACAGTAACACAAACAGTAACACACAGTAACACACAGTAACACACAGTAACACAAACAGTAACACACAGTAACACACTGTAACACACAGTAACACACTGTAACACACACAGTAACACACTGTAACACTAAGTAACACACAGTAACACACAGTAACACACAGTAACATACTGTAACACACAGTAACACACTCTAACACACAGTAACACACTGTAACACACTGTAAACGTTAGTAACACACTGTAACACACTGTAACACACTGTAACACACAGTAACACACTGTAACACACAGTAACACACAGTAACACACAGTAACACATTGTAACACACAGTAACACACTGTAACACACTGTAACACACAGTAACACACTGTAACACACAGTAACACACACAGTAACACACTGTAACACACTGTAACACACACTGTAACACACAGTAACACACAGTAACACACAGTAACACAAACAGTAACACACAGTAACACACAGTAACACAAACAGTAACACACAGTAACACACAGTAACACACTGTAACACACTGTAACACACACTGTAACACACAGTAACACACAGTAACACAAACAGTAACACACAGTAACACACTGTAATACACTCTAACACACACTATAACACACAGTAACACACAGTAACACACAGTAACACACACTGTAACACACAGTAACACACACAGTAACACACAGTAACACACACAGTAACACACAGTAACACACAGTAACACACACAGTAACACACACAGTAACACACAGTAACACACTGTAACACACACTGTAACACACAGTAACGCACAGTAACACACACAGTAACACACACAGTAACACACAGTAACACACTGTAACACACAGTAACACACACAGTAACACACAGTAACACACAGTAACACACTGTAACACACACTGTAACACACAGTAACGCACAGTAACACACACAGTAACACACACAGTAACACACAGTAACACACATTAACACACACAGTAACACACAGTAACACACAGTAACACACACAGTAACACACACAGTAACACACAGTAACACACTGTAACACACACTGTAACACACACTGTAACACACAGTAACACACAGTAACACACACAGTAACACACAGTAATACACTGTAACACACACTGTAACACACAGTAACACACACAGTAACACACTGTAACACACACAGTAACACACAGTAATACACTGTAACACACACAGTAACACACTGTAACACACAGTAACACACACTGTAACACACAGTAACACACAGTAACACACACTGTAACACACAGTAACACACAGTAACACACAGTAATACACTGTAACACACACAGTAACACACAGTAACACACAGTAACACACAGTAACACACACAGTAACACACAGTAACACACACTGTAACACACAGTAACACACACAGTAACACACAGTAACACACTGTAACACACACTGTAACACACAGTAATACACTGTAACACACACAGTAACACACACAGTAACACACTGTAACACACTGTAACACACACTGTAACACACAGTAATACACTGTAACACACACAACAACACACACAGTAACACACAGTAATACACTGTAACACACAGTAACGCACACTGTAACACACAGTAACACACTGTAACACACACAGTAACACACACAGTAACACACAGTAACACACAGTAATACACTGTAACACACACAGTAACACACACAGTAACACACAGTAACACACAGTAATACACTGTAACACACACAGTAACACACACAGTAACACACAGTAACACACAGTAATACACTGTAACACACACAGTAACACACACAGTAACACACAGTAACACACAGTAATACACTGTAACACACACTGTAACACACAGTAATACACTGTAACACACACAGTAACACACACAGTAACACACAGTAACACACAGTAATACACTGTAACACACAGTAACACACACTGTAACACACTGTAACACACTGTAACACACACAGTAACACACACAGTAACACACTGTAACACACAGTAATACACTGTAACACACACAGTAACACACACAGTAACACACTGTAACACACAGTAACGCACACTGTAACACACAGTAACACACTGTAACACACACAGTAACACACACAGTAACACACTGTAACACACACTGTAACACACAGTAATACACTGTAACACACACAGTAATACACACAGTAACACACACAGTAACACACAGTAACACACAGTAATACACTGTAACACACAGTAACACACACTGTAACACACTGTAACACACTGTAACACACAGTAACACACACTGTAACACACTGTAACACACTGTAACACACAGTAACACACAGTAACACACACAGTAACACACACTGTAACACACAGTAACACACTGTAACACACACAGTAACACACTGTAACACACAGTAACACACACTGTAACACACAGTAACACACAGTAACACACAGTAACACACTGTAACACACACTGTAACACACAGTAATACACTGTAACACACACAGTAACACACACAGTAACACACAGTAACACACAGTAACACACAGTAATACACTGTAACACACAGTAACACACACAGTAACACACAGTAACACACACAGTAACACACAGTAACACACTGTAACACACTGTAGCACACAGTAACACACAGTAACACACTGAAATACACACTGTAACACACTGTATCACACACAGTAACACACTGTAACACACAGTAACACACTGTAACAGTAAGTAACACACAGTAACACACAGTAACATACTGTAACACACAGTAACATACTGTAACACACAGTAACACACTGTAACACACAGTAACACACTGTAAAAGTTAGTAACACACTGTAAAAGTTAGTAACACACTGTAACACACAGTAACACACTGTAACACACAGTAACACACAGTAACACACTGTAACACACTGTAACACACAGTAACACACTGTAACACACAGTAACACACTGTAACACACAGTAACACACACAGTAACGCACTGTAACACACTGTAACACACACTGTAACACACAGTAACACACAGTAACACAAACAGTAACACACAGTAACACACAGTAACACACAGTAACACAAACAGTAACACACAGTAACACACTGTAACACACAGTAACACACTGTAACACACACAGTAACACACTGTAACACTAAGTAACACACAGTAACACACAGTAACACACAGTAACATACTGTAACACACAGTAACACACTCTAACACACAGTAACACACTGTAACACACTGTAAACGTTAGTAACACACTGTAACACACTGTAACACACTGTAACACACAGTAACACACTGTAACACACTGTAACACACAGTAACACACAGTAACACACAGTAACACATTGTAACACACAGTAACACACTGTAACACACTGTAACACACAGTAACACACTGTAACACACAGTAACACACACAGTAACACACTGTAACACACTGTAACACACACTGTAACACACAGTAACACACAGTAACACACAGTAACACAAACAGTAACACACAGTAACACACAGTAACACAAACAGTAACACACAGTAACACACAGTAACACACTGTAACACACTGTAACACACACTGTAACACACAGTAACACACAGTAACACAAACAGTAACACACAGTAACACACTGTAATACACACTAACACACACTATAACACACAGTAACACACAGTAACACACAGTAACACACACTGTAACACACAGTAACACACACAGTAACACACAGTAACACACACAGTAACACACAGTAACACACAGTAACACACACAGTAACACACACAGTAACACACACAGTAACACACAGTAACACACTGTAACACACACTGTAACACACAGTAACGCACAGTAACACACACAGTAACACACACAGTAACACACAGTAACACACTGTAACACACAGTAACACACACAGTAACACACAGTAACACACAGTAACACACTGTAACACACACTGTAACACACAGTAACGCACAGTAACACACACAGTAACACACACAGTAACACACAGTAACACACATTAACACACACAGTAACACACAGTAACACACAGTAACACACACAGTAACACACACAGTAACACACAGTAACACACTGTAACACACACTGTAACACACACTGTAACACACAGTAACACACAGTAACACACAGTAACACACACAGTAACACACAGTAATACACTGTAACACACACTGTAACACACAGTAACACACACAGTAACACACTGTAACACACACAGTAACACACAGTAATACACTGTAACACACACAGTAACACACTGTAACACACAGTAACACACACTGTAACACACAGTAACACACAGTAACACACACTGTAACACACAGTAACACACAGTAACACACAGTAATACACTGTAACACACACAGTAACACACAGTAACACACAGTAACACACAGTAACACACACAGTAACACACAGTAACACACACTGTAACACACAGTAACACACACAGTAACACACAGTAACACACTGTAACACACACTGTAACACACAGTAATACACTGTAACACACACAGTAACACACTGTAACACACTGTAACACACACTGTAACACACAGTAATGCACTGTAACACACACAATAACACACACAGTAACACACAGTAACACACAGTAATACACTGTAACACACAGTAACGCACACTGTAACACACAGTAACACACTGTAACACACACAGTAACACACACAGTAACACACAGTAACACACAGTAATACACTGTAACACACACAGTAACACACACAGTAACACACAGTAACACACAGTAATACACTGTAACACACACAGTAACACACACAGTAACACACAGTAACACACAGTAATACACTGTAACACACACAGTAACACACACAGTAACACACAGTAACACACAGTAATACACTGTAACACACACTGTAACACACAGTAATACACTGTAACACACACAGTAACACACACAGTAACACACAGTAACACACAGTAATACACTGTAACACACAGTAACACACACTGTAACACACTGTAACACACTGTAACACACACAGTAACACACACAGTAACACACTGTAACACACAGTAATACACTGTAACACACACAGTAACACACACAGTAACACACTGTAACACACAGTAACGCACACTGTAACACACAGTAACACACTGTAACACACACAGTAACACACACAGTAACACACTGTAACACACACTGTAACACACAGTAATACACTGTAACACACACAGTAATACACACAGTAACACACACAGTAACACACAGTAACACACAGTAATACACTGTAACACACAGTAACACACACTGTAACACACTGTAACACACTGTAACACACAGTAACACACACTGTAACACACTGTAACACACTGTAACACACAGTAACACACAGTAACACACACAGTAACACACACTGTAACACACAGTAACACACTGTAACACACACAGTAACACACTGTAACACACAGTAACACACACTGTAACACACAGTAACACACAGTAACACACAGTAACACACACTAACACACTGTAACACACACTGTAACACACAGTAATACACTGTAACACACACAGTAACACACACAGTAACACACAGTAACACACAGTAACACACAGTAATACACTGTAACACACAGTAACACACACAGTAACACACAGTAACACACACAGTAACACACAGTAATACACTGTAACACACTGTAACACAGCGTTCTGATTGGCTGAGAGGGAAAACAATTCGGGTTAACGGATTCCGAACCTAAAATAAAATAAAGCTGAATTCTGTCTGAGGAAGTAACGATGCAGAATTCTTCCTCTGAAGGTTCGACCTGTGCTCAGAGGTGAAGAATTCCTCACTTCTTTTGTATATTAGGGTTATTTCATCAGGTCCTAAAGCTCCAGCCCCTGGGGCAGAAACTGCAGGGGCAGAAAAAGCTGGGGCAGAAAAAGCTGGGGCAGAAACAGCTTGGGCAGAAACAGCTTGGGCAGAAACAGCTGGGGCAGAAACAGCTGGGGCAGAAACAGCTTGGGCAGAAACAGCTTGGGCAGAAACAGCTGGGGCAGAAACAGCTGGGGCAGAAACAGCTGGGGCAGAAACAGCTTGGGCAGAAACAGCTTGGGCAGAAACAGCTGGGGCAGAATGGAGAAACAAACTTTGACTTTAGGTCTGAGATGCAGAAACGATGTTTGTTACCAGATGAAATGAAGCTGAACAGGAAACATGTTGAGTTCAGGCCGTCTGATAGGAAGCGGACTTGAAACAGAAGAAGAAGAAGAAGAAGAAGAAGTCTGTTTTTATTATGTAAACACAGACCTGTGGTAGGCGGAGCCTCACGGCCTTCTTCCTCTGCTGTGACAAACACAAACAGCTGACGTGCTCTTCTTCTTCTGTGGTGTAATACCTCAGGGAGCTCCAGCAGAGGCCTCCACCTCCCCACTGCTGCTCCTCTGGGACTCCACACCTCCTCCTCCGTCTCCCCATCAGCTGATCATTAACGCACCTCTGTCTTTTTCTATTTGTTTTCCTGTTTTTATCTCAGCTTTTCTTCGCTTTTTCTGTCATTTTTACACTCATTTAATTTCCTTCTGTTCAGATTATATTTTATTCCTTTTTATTTTACCTCATTTAATGAATCTTTTCCTGTTTCTTTACATCCTTCCTTGTTTCCATATTCCCTCTTTCATTTACATTTTATCGGTTCTTTCATTCCCATTTTTCCTTTTCTTATTTGAAATATTTTTTCAATATTTCTTTACTTTCTTTTCTTTCTTCTTTCCTTCATGCTCTGATTTTTCAGTTGTTTTTCCTTTTCATCCCTTTTCTCTCTTCCTCCATCCTTTCCTCCTTTATGTTTATCGGTTCATCGTCACTTGTTTTTAACGCCGTGCTGCTGCGCTCTGATTGGACGCTTCCTGTCCTGTGGGCTGATGGGAAAAGAGCTGGCTCTTTCCCTCCTCATCCCTGCATCAACAGCCGTTGGAGCGCACGTTAAACCACGTCACCAACCTGAGCTTCACCTCAGGAGTCAAACAGCTTCGTCAGTTTGAAGTTTCTGACTCTTCCAGGCCAGGGGCGGTTTTAGGATCTGGCCTTTAGGGGGGCCCAGCCCCCAGTGCTCACAGAGGCACATTATTTCTCACTAATTGAGGCGAATTAGTACATTTATAAATTTTGGAGCCGTATTAGTTTTGCTTTGAGTAGTGTTTCCCCTACAACATTCAATTTGGACCTCTTCATTTCAAAAGACTGCGGCTCGACGGGGATAACAGAGAGCCTGAGACAAATACTGAAGATAACTCAACATTTATTTTGGGAGTAAAGAGTTCAAACAAAAACAAATGCTAGAAAATAAATAAAATGGTCACTAAAATAATGCATCCTTGAGCAAAAACAAAAGTGTTTTTGCATAATATAATATTTTAAAAATGTGCTGAGCTGTCTCACGGTGGTGCCTCGCCCCTGATTCCAGGTGTTTCCAGGTGTTTCCAGGTGTTTCCAGGTGTCTCCAGAGGTCCGTTTCACGAAGCAGGTTTAGTGAAAACTCTGAGTTTATTAACCCTGAAATGAGGGAAACCCTGAGTTTTCCGTTTCACAAAGAGAGGTAACTTAACCTCTCGGTCAGTTACCGTAGTAACAGAGTCTCTGAACCTAACCTGGTCGGGACCAGGTTTTATTTAAGAAACCTTGAGTTTCTTTCTGTCTCCGCCCTCTTTCAGCCATTTGATTTCCTCATTCATTCAGTCAGCAGAGCGAGTTCTTCTACTTCTATAAGTCCATCAGGCACAGCAGGAGGCGACTGTTTCCTCCAACATGTCCTTTTGACAACGATCCCGTGGATGAAGGAGCAGCATTACTGCGCAGAGAAATAAATATTCCTCAGGAGATGGTTATCAGACCGCGCATAGATTTTTGCATTTACAGACAATTATCTTTTTGAGCGGCACCATCAGAATGTGTTGGGACAAAAGAAAAAAATAAATAATAGATAATAATAAATATTTGTATGAAAAAAGACATATATAGGCCTATTATATTTTATGAAGGCGCTCGTGTCTTGGGGTGGATTCCCTCAGCCACTGCCCTCCCGTTAGAGGTGGCGGTGCTGGGCACCACCGGTTTTACGGGCATCTGCCTTCTTTCTGTTGGCTCAGTAGAAGTCTGTGTTAGTTTAAATAGGCTTAATTATTTAACAGAACATGATATAGATGAGAAGACATAGTTTATGTGTGTGAAAACAACATTATGTTGGGAATAAAATAACTGCACAGTCAAATAGCCACTTAATATTTACTTTACAGTGTAAAACATGATCAAAATGAGCCTCCATGCCGAGGTCTCACCTGTTTGAACAATGTTTTTATATTTCATCTTAAACTGCTGACGCCAAGTGCGCTTCTCCCCCGCAGGATTGCACCTAAATGAAATAAATGAATGGGCTACCATTCAAGCAGTTTCCCTGTAATATTATTGTGATTGCAAAGGACTACATTTAAACTTACACTTTTGCTGCTGCAGAGGTGTTGCACTTATTTATAAAAACTATTGAAACTCGCCGTATGAGCGCATTAAGATATCCAATTCGAGGTTGGTGAAAAACGTAGCCCCTCCTCTTCCCCGTTGCCAAGGTGACTCGTCGAATCGGGGCTCCATTGATGCTGGCTTTTTAAAGTTGTGGTGCACGCGCTAAACTCAAGGTGAACCTACTCAGAGTTGATTAAACTCACTCAAATCAGCATTTCTGGAACCGAAAACTCAGAGTTTTCTATCTCAGAGTAGATCAACTCAGAGGTCAGGAATAGACTCAGAGTTGGTTGAACCTGCTTTGTGAAACGGACCCCAGGTGTTTCCTGGTGTTTGTTTCCAGGTGTCTCCAGGTGTTTCCAGGTTGAAAACTGTCCTGTTCCAGGTCTAACGTGCCTTTGTGCTCTCTCAGGAGGTGCTGCTGAAGCGGGCGGCCGACCTGGTGGAAGCTCTGTACGGGATGCCGCACAACAACCAGGTGAGTTGGGCTCTGAGAGCAGAACTGCCAGAACGTGTTGTTGATGATGTAATCACCTGGAATCTGTGGCTCCGCCCCCCGCAGGAGATCATCCTGAAGCGAGCGGCCGACCTCACCGAGGCGCTCTACAGCGTCCCGCGCAGCCACAACCAGCTGCCGTCGCTCACAGGCTCCGCCCACTCAGGGATGATGGGCGTCAACTCCTTCAGCAGCCAGCTCGCCGTCAACATCTCTGAGGCCTCGCAGGCCGACCAGGGTGAGAGCCGCCGCCGCCGTCACACCGTCAGGGTTTGGGTTACAGGTGGAACACTCGAGTCTGAGGAGCAGCAGGCTGCGTCGGCCGGGAAAGATTTTAGTTCTAAAGTTGGTGTCTGAGTCCGTCTGGATTCGTCTCTGAGGAAGTTCTGCTGCTGTTTGACGGATCGTTTTTAATGTGACGGCTCAGAGTTTCCCACAGGAAACGTAACGGCAGGTTCGCCACATCTGGGTCACGTGATCACATCACCGCCCGAAGCCCTGAAACAGCTCAGAGCTCCACGTGTGAATCCGTTAGAGAAACAGTTCCTATAAAGTTCAGTTTAATTACACCAGGAAACACAACAGCAGCATCTGCTACATGCATAAAGATAAAAACAAACAACAACAACACAAACATAACCACAAACAACAACATAAACACAAACACAAACAACAACAACAACACAAACATAAACACAAACACAAACAACAACAACAACAACAACAACACAAACACAAACATAAACATAAACACAAACATAAACACAAACATAAACACAGACAGCTTTGGAAGGATCTGCATCAGATCTGGGGCCCGTTGCACAAAAGTAGGATAAGGAAAGTGGGATATGTTCAGACCTAAGTTACCATGGAGATTTATTCTGTGAAGCTAGCCTGCTCCAGACCAGGCTAAGTTCCAGGATCTATTTAATCTCATTCCTTATCTCAGTCAGCGGTCGCCACAAATGGAAACCAATATTTATTCCACTGCCTAGAACATATTGTTAAAACATTTAACTATACCCACTATCATTATTGAAACATTTGTGATTATTGATTGCAATCATTTTAGATAACTGATGATTTTAGATGAACCACTAGATAATTTAGTTTCCCCACAGACTACACATAAAGTACATCACCATATAAATATAAATACACATTAGAGAGTACCATGATGTTCCTTTATTGAACAAGGATGAATCAAAGCAAGTAAACCATCAGCTCCTTTCAAAACTGAAGTCACACAGTGCTCTACAAGACAAAGCACAGAATCAGAGCATGCAGTTTGAGACAAACTGTTTGTAAAAATGGCCTATACAAATAAAATTGCCTTGCCTATAAAGCACAAAAACCTAACAAAAATTCCTCTGCCATTGCAGGCCCAACTTAAATAAACATGCATATTAATTAAAATAATTTAACACATATTGGTCTCTGACCAGCCGACCACAGCCGTCATCCGGGAAGATGGCAGGATTGTCCCAGTCTATGAGAGCTGGCACTCTGGGGGCCCTCTCCTTTCTCAGGCAGGCCACACTGTGGAGGACAGCACAGGCCACAGTGATATCACATGCCCTGTCTGGGCTGACTCTCAGGTGGGTCAGACACTGAAAGCGTGCCTTCAGTAGGCCAAATGTCATTTCTATCCGGGCCCTTGTTCTGGCATGGGCATGGTTGTATGCCAGTTGTGGCTCCAGAGGGTCTGCAAATGGAGTGAGCAGAAAAGGCTGGCAGGCGTACCCTCTGTCACCCAGCAATACACCCAGGAATTCACCTGTGAATACAAAATGTTACCA
Organism: Odontesthes bonariensis; assembly: GCF_027942865.1. Taxonomy (NCBI): domain Eukaryota; kingdom Metazoa; phylum Chordata; class Actinopteri; order Atheriniformes; family Atherinopsidae; genus Odontesthes; species Odontesthes bonariensis. Next base: position 37,649,478 of record NC_134518.1, read on the forward strand.
TCACAACCTCATAAGTAGTGACATTCTTAACACAGCCATGATGTTAAAAGTGGTTGTCAACAGAGGTTCTGTGGCTCACCTTGTGATAGGCGCCGATAGATCTCTGAGTACCGAAACACTCGGGAGTCGTGGACCGAGCCGGGACACTTTGCCACAACATTACTGAACAAATAGTCAGCATTGCAGACCATCTGAAATGATGAGATGTTAAACCAATTAATGCACATCACAGGCAATGTACAGTGTTCATTAATCAACTTTATCAAAAGTCATGTTCACCTGTACATTGATGCTGTGGAAGTTTTTCCTGTTCACAAAATCCCCCTCATGGCCACCTGAGGGGGATTTTATTTTGATGTGTGTGCAGTCCACTGCTCCAATGACATTGGGGAAACCTGTAATACGATGCAATGAGTATCTTACTCTGAATGTTAACATTGTAATTGTAACTGTAATTAAAAAAAAAAAAATGTCTTACCTGCAATCCTATAGAACTCCTCCTTGATGTCACAGAGTCTTCTATGCCCAGGGGAGGAGATGAAGATGCTTGCAAGTCCTTTAATAGCGTTTTTTTTTTTCACTGCTAAAACAGTACAGGCAATGTGTGGGCAGGCACATTCTTAATAAAAAGTTGCTGCCATGTCCATTTTGGTTGCTTGCTTGCGCTTGACTCAGAGCGCGGATCTCGAAAACACATGAGAAGCTATACAGAATCATACGCGGCGGACAGCACAGCTTTATGCCGATTACACACACAGGCTCCACACCTCCACACGCATCGCGTCTGCAATCATAACTCATCAGGGGAAATCACATTTTGCCAATATTTTAGAGACCCCCCAACATTTCCCAAATCATGTTTTCGGGGGGTCTCGTGTCAGTTTCAGGGGGTCTCGGATCCCCCGAGTCCCCCGTAGTTCGAACACTGCCTAATTGTGATAGTTTCAGTGGAGTGGTGAGTGTGTATTTGTGCACTACTTACGCATTCAGGCGGTCATAAATGGTTTGCCACGCTTGCTCCCTTTGTTTTTTAACTGTGGCAGTATTTCCTTTTTGTTTTATTTTCTCCTTCACCTCTTCATATGCTTCCATTAATAATTATTGCTCCGCTGGGGAGAAATACGCCGCCCTTGTTGCCATGGTGAATCAGTGAATCTATGATCGATCGTGGGGTCTATTTAAGCAAGCCGTGTGCAGCACTTATCCGGGATCGCTTTCACCTGGCTTAATGAATCCGTGTCTGCTCATCCTGGATTGGCCTTTGTGCAACCAACTAAGCCTGGGCGCCATGTTTTGGATTCCCTGAACCTGGCTAAGTAACTCATCCTGGATGTCTAAATCCTACTTTTGTGCAACGGGCCCCTGCTTCCCACGCCGCGGCCGGCCGGGCAGCTCGGCTCCACATGTGTTTCCCATCGCCGGCTCTCCTCGCCCTCGTCCCCGGGCAGCGCGCCATCAGCTGCTCCTGCTGGGGGGGGCAGTAATGGCGTTGGCTCGGGCTGAGGCTGGTGGGAACTCTGCAGCCTCAGGGGGGGTCAGAGGTCAGCTGAGCTGCGGGGGAACATCCAATGCAGCCTGGGGAGGGGGGGGGGGGGGCAGGTGAGAGATGGAGAGCAGACCTCACCTGCAGGGAGGATGATGTCACCTCTGAGGTCATCGGAGGTCAAGGAGCTGCAGGAAACACCGGTGATCAGGTTCACGTGTCAGAGCTGCCCAACTTTATTTATAAAGCCAGAGTTTACAAAGTGCTCTGACATAACTTTATTTATAACGCCTGAGTTTAGAAAGTGCTCTGACATAACTTTATTTATAACGCCTGAGTTTACAAAGTGCTCTGACATAACTTTATTTATAACACCAGAGTTTACAAAGTGCTCTGACATAACTTTATTTATAAAGCCAGAGTTTACAAAGTGCTCTGACATAACTTTATTTCTAACACCAGAGTTTACAAAGTGTTCTGACATAACTTTATTTATAAAGCCAGAGTTTACAAAGTGCTCTGACATAACTTTATTTATAACACCAGAGTTTACAAAGTGCTCTGACATAACTTTATTTATAACACCAGAGTTTACAAAGTGCTCTGACATAACTTTATTTATAACACCAGAGTTTACAAAGTGCTCTGACATAACTTTATTTATAACACCAGAGTTTACAAAGTGCTCTGACGGAGCAGGTGGAGGAACGAGCAGCAGGAAAAAGTTTAAGAAGGAATCAAGGCCGAGGTCACATGACCTTTAACATCAAGGTTCTGATTCTGTCCAAAGTCCAGGAACAGGGTCTGATGAGCAGCTCAGAGACCCAAACGGGCTTTAAAAGTCTTAAAGTCGGTTCTGAAACGGACAGAAGCCCAAATGAGACGCTTCAGAAGAACGCCGGGAACATAAAACTCTGAACTCATTCAGTTATTCATTTATCTATTCTTCTTTCACTCCTTATTTCTCATTGTTTGATGCTTCTTCTTCTCTTCCTTGTTAATAATGGAAAGTTAACCGCAGTTTCAGTGTCTGAAAGTCCCTTTTTCCCCCATTTGAACTCGTTCTGATCTCCTCAGCTGAAGCTTGAACCCCGTCTTCTCTTCTTCTCTGCTCTCAGGTTACTCCCGTAACTCCAACAGCGTGTCTCCTCGTGGTTACGTGCCCAGCTCCACGCCTCAGCAGTCCAACTACAACACCATCACGTCCACCATGAACGGATACGGAGCGGCGGGGATGACCAACCTGGGCGTGCCCGGCTCCCCCAGCTTCCTCAACGGCTCCACCGCCAACTCTGCTTACGCAAGTGAGTCCGCGTAGACGACCTCCTGCACCTGAGAGGCGGTCAGCAGGAGGTTCACCCTGTGAAAAGCATGTTTCCCTGTTCAAAAACACGCTATGAGGAACATTTAGACCCAATGTCTGAGCTCGCTGCTGAACAAAAAACACCTGAAGTGTGATGTGAGGCCAAGCTAGGCTAAGCTAACGGCAGCTTAGCTTAGCTTAGCTTATAGAAGGAGGTTCACTCTGGCTGTGAAAAGCATGTTTCCCTGTTCAAAAACACGCTATGAGGAACATTTAGACCCAATGTCTGAGCTCGCTGCTAAAGTGTGATGTGAGGCTAAGCTAAGCTAGGCTAAGCTAAGCTAACGCAGGGGAAGGCAGTGAGAGAACCGACTCGTTCTCATGAAATCTGGGAGGATTGATCAGGTTTGATTTAGCATCAAAGCAGTGAATCTGAGACGGGACCGTGAACTTTGAACGCAGCAGGGGGTAAGAAGATGTTCATAAATGATGTTGCTGATATGGGATGTCATACAGCTTCATGTCAAAAGAGGCGAACTGTCCCTTTAACCCTTTAATGTCCGTCATGAGAAAGATGCAAAAGAAAAATGTTTCATTTTCTTTGGGCACCAATCATCAGAATCGGTGTTTTTAACTCGTGGTGCGGTGTCACTTCGTGGTAAAAGTATCGAGATTTGGAAAAGTTTTGGCAAAATGGAGGATTTCTTTCAGCCTTAGTTGAACTGGGTGGTGGAGGTGGTTTGGGTGCTGACATCCTGAAAAAGGTGCTCCATCCAGCGGTTTCTGAAGGCAGCTAAAATGTTGGCAGGTGGGTTTGATCCTGACCTGAAATTAAAGCTTTAATCGTTTCAGAGGGCGAAGTTTTAATGAAATAAAACAAATGTGTGAGAGGCAGAGCTGCAGGATCTGAGCTAACTCCACCTGGAGTAAGAATGGGAGGAGCAGCTGTAATTAGAGTGAAGAAGAAGACGAGCTGGCGGGCGGTGCTGTTGGTCCTGTCGGTCCCGTTGGTGCTGTTGGTGCCGTTGGTGCCGTTGATCCCGTTGGTCCTGTCGGTCCCGTTGGTCCTGTCGGTGCTGGCGGTGCTGTCGGTGCCGTCGGTCCTGTTGGTGCCGTTGGTCCCGTTGGTCCTGTCGGTGCTGTCGGTGCTGTTGGTCCCGTTGGTCCTGTTGGTGCTGTTGGTCCCGTCGGTGCTGTTGGTCCTGTTGGTCCTGTCGGTGCTGTTGGTCCTGTTGGTCCTGTTGGTCCTGTCGGTGCTGTTGGTCCTGTCGGTGCTGTTGGTCCTGTCGGTCCTGTTGGTCCCGTTGGTGCTGTCAGTGCGGTTGGTCCTGTTGGTGCTGTTGGTCCTGTCGGTGCCGTTGGTCCCGTTGGTGCTGTCAGTGCGGTCGGTCCTGTCGGTGCTGTTGGTCCCGTTGGTCCTGTCAGTGCGGTTGGTCCTGTTGGTGCCGTTGGTGCCGTTGGTCCTGTTGGTCCTGTTGGTGCCGTTGGTCCCGTTGGTGCCGTTGGTGCTGTTGGTCCTGTCGGTGTGGTTGGTCCTGTTGGTCCCGTTGGTCCTGTCGGTGCGGTTGGTCCTGTTGGTCCTGTCGGTGCGGTTGGTCCTGTTGGTGCGGTTGGTGCGGTTGGTCCTGTCGGTCCCGTTGGTCCTGTTGGTCCTGTCAGTGCGGTTGGTCCTGTTGGTACTGTTGGTGCCGTTGGTGCCGTTGGTCCCGTTGGTGCTGTCAGTGCGGTTGGTCCTGTTGGTCCTGTCGGTGCTGTCGGTGCCGTTGGTCCCGTTGGTCCTGTCAGTGCGGTTGGTCCTGTCGGTGCTGTCGGTGCCATTGGTGCTGTTGGTCCCGTTGGTGCTGTTGGTCCTGTCGGTGCCATTGGTGCTGTTGGTCCCGTTGGTGCTGTTGGTCCCGTTGGTGCTGTTGGTCCTGTCGGTGCTGTCGGTGCCATTGGTGCCGTTGGTCCCGTTGGTCCTTTCAGTGCGGTTGGTCCTGTTGGAGCTGTTGGTGCCGTTGGTGCCGTTGGTGCCGTTGGTCCTGTCGGTGCTGTTGGTGCTGTCGGTGCGGTTGGTCCTGTTGGTCCCGTTGGTCCTGTCAGTGCGGTTGGTCCTGTTGGTACTGTTGGTGCCGTTGGTGCCGTTGGTCCCGTTGGTGCTGTCAGTGCGGTTGGTCCTGTTGGTCCTGTCGGTGCTGTCGGTGCCGTTGGTCCCGTTGGTCCTGTCAGTGCGGTTGGTCCTGTTGGTACTGTTGGTGCCGTTGGTGCCATTGGTCCTGTTGGTCCTGTTGGTGCTGTCGGTGCCGTTGGTCCCGTTGGTCCTGTCAGTGCGGTTGGTCCTGTCGGTGCTGTCGGTGCCATTGGTGCTGTTGGTCCCGTTGGTGCTGTTGGTCCTGTCGGTGCTGTCGGTGCCATTGGTGCCGTTGGTCCCGTTGGTCCTTTCAGTGCGGTTGGTCCTGTTGGAGCTGTTGGTGCCGTTGGTGCTCGGGCTGATTAACGGGCCTGAAGGCGCAGGTGTGCTGTGGTGGAGTCAGACTCCGCCCGCGGGGAGCGCTCCATTGTTTTGGCGTCTGTTTCAAAGAGCTCCGGCGGTCTCAGTGAGACTCGTTTAGGAGGCAGCGAGCTCAGACGGCGTCTCCGTGCCAGGTGATGCTGTCGTCCCTGGCGACCAAACAAAAGGTTCGGCTGGCATCTCGCCTGGCTGAGCTGCAGCTTCCTGCCGCCGAGGGTCTGAATGTGTGAACGCCGCCACGCATTGTTCGCCTCCTGCTGACTGTCCCCCTGTCCATCCCCCCCTCACCCCTCCACTAACCCACTAACATCCTCACCGCATCCTTCATGCATTCACGCTTTGGGCCCATTAACGTCAGAGACACCCGGAGAAGGAGCCAAGGAGGAAATGTGAGGAGAAAAGAAAGAAGCAGCAGACTGATAGGTGCTGGCATGAAGAAATGATTCACATCCACATCCCCCCGTGTTCATTTTACTCAGCTCCATTTTCAGATGCTTCCTTCAATCATTTACAGACACTCAGAGGAAGCTCTCAAAGGGCAGCTCGACGTTTCAGGAGATCCTCGTCACTGTTGGATCAGCACTGACCTGCAGCTTAGCTTCGAATAAAAAACAGACACCTTCCAACACCAGGAGAACAAACACAGGTTCCACCTTTGAAACAACTCAGAACACATCTGGAACAGACATCGCTCTCATCACTGTGAAAGTAGCTGGTTTCCTAGGTGACCCAGAACTGTCTGAACAAACAAAACGTTAAAGTTCTGTAATAAAACGTCCATCTCATCGAAAGTAGGAGAAACTGTCGGCCATCATCTGCAGCTGAAGGAAACACCGAGTTCGAAGGTTTGACTCAAACATGAAACCTGGAATTAACAAGTTTTTACTGACTCAGAGAAACTCGGACACGAGTCAAAGACACGAGTCAGATCTGCGACTGTCAGGGTGGGGTGGTGAGGTAGGACACGGATGCGGACTTTCAAAAAGAAAACTGGGTTTATTTTACAAGAAAACAAAGTTAAACAAAAGCGTGGCTGAGCTGGATGACAAAAAACCTAAACTGTGGAATAAATACTTCATACAAAACGAGTCATGCTAAATACTTAGCTTTAGCGGTGTGGTGTGGTGTGGCGTGGCGTGGGAAAGACGGGTAGGATCTCGCAAACTGAAAGAATTGACTGTAAACTAAATAGGGACCTGGGAGTGATTAGTGAATGAGTGCAGCTGATGAGGAAAACAGGTGAAGTGAGTGAAGCTAACGAACTGAGTGAGTGAAAAACAATGGCAAAACCTAACTAAACATGAACTCAAAAACCAAGACCTAAAAAATGATAAAACAAAAAACTAAAAACATGAGGAAAGTCACGTGGGCGTTACAGCGATGCTGAAGGTTAAAGACACGAGTCAAAGCTGCGATGCTGAAGGTTAAAGACACGAGTCAAAGCTGCGATGCTGAAGGTTAAAGACACGAGTCAAAGCTGCGATGCTGAAGGTCAAAGACACGAGTCAAAGCTGCGATACTGAAGGTTAAAGACACGAGTCAAAGCTGCGATGCTGAAGGTTAAAGACACGAGTCAAAGCTGCGATGCTGAAGGTTAAAGACACGAGTCATAGCTGCGATACTGAAGGTCAAAGACACGAGTCATAGCTGCGATGCTGAAGGTCAAAGACACGAGTCATAGCTGCGATGCTGAAGGTCAAAGACACGAGTCAAAGCTGCGACGCTAAAGGTTAAAGACACAAGTCAAAGCTGCGACACTGAAGGTTAAAGACACGAATCAAAGCTGCGACACTGAGGGTTAAAGACACGAGTCAAAGCTGCGATGCTGAAGGTTAAAGACACGAATCAAAGCTGCGATACTGAGGGTTAACGACACGAGTCATAGCTGCAATGCTGAAGGTTAAAGACAAGAGTCAAAGCTGCGACACTGAAGGTTAAAGACACGAGTCAAAGCTGCGATACTGAAGGTCAAAGACACGAGTCATAGCTGCGATGCTGAAGGTCAAAGACACGAGTCAAAGCTGCGATGCTGAAGGTTAAAGACACGAGTCAAAGCTGCGATACTGAAGGTCAAAGACACGAGTCATAGCTGCGATGCTGAAGGTCAAAGACACGAGTCAAAGCTGCGATGCTGAAGGTTAAAGACATGAGTCAAAGCAGCGATGCTGAAGGTTAAAGACACGAATCAAAGCTGCGATACTGAGGGTTAAAGACACGAGTCAAAGCTGCGATGCTGAAGGTTAAAGACACGAATCAAAGCTGCGATACTGAGGGTTAACGACACGAGTCAAAGCTGCGATGCTGAAGGTTAAAGACACGAGTCAAAGCTGCGATGCTGAAGGTTAAAGACACGAGTCAAAGCTGCGATGCTGAAGGTCAAAGACACGAGTCATAGCTGCGACGCTGAAGGTTAAAGACACGAGTCAAAGCTGCGACACTGAAGGTTAACGACACGAGTCAAAGCTGCGATGCTGAAGGTTAACGACACGAGTCAAAGCTGCGATACTGAAGGTTAAAGACACGAGTCAAAGCTGCGATACTGAGGGTTAAAGACACGAGTCAAAGCTGCGACACTGAAGGTTAACGACACGAGTCAAAGCTGCGATGCTGAAGGTTAACGACACGAGTCAAAGCTGCGATGCTGAAGGTTAAAGACACGAATCAAAGCTGCGATACTGAGGGTTAAAGACACGAGTCAAAGCTGCGATGCTGAAGGTTAAAGACACGAATCAAAGCTGCGATACTGAGGGTTAACGACACGAGTCATAGCTGCAATGCTGAAGGTTAAAGACAAGAGTCAAAGCTGCGACACTGAAGGTTAAAGACACGAGTCAAAGCTGCGACACTGAAGGTTAAAGACACGAGTCAAAGCTGCGACACTGAAGGTTAAAGACACGAGTCAAAGCTGCGACACTGAAGGTTAAAGACACGAGTCAAAGCTGCGATACTGAGGGTTAACGACACGAGTCAAAGCTGCGATACTGAGGGTTAACGACACGAGTCATAGCTGCAATGCTGAAGGTTAAAGACACGAGTCAAAGCTGCGACGCTGAAGGTTAAAGACACGAGTCAAAGCTGCGACACTGAAGGTTAAAGACACGAGTCAAAGCTACGACACTGAAGGTTAAAGACACGAGTCAAAGCTGCGATACTGAGGGTTAACGACACGAGTCAAAGCTGCGATGCTGAAGGTTAACGACACAAGTCAAAGCTGCGATGCTGAAGGTTAAAGACACGAGTCAAAGCTGCGATACTGAAGGTTAACGACACGAGTCAAAGCTGCGATACTGAAGGTTAACGACACGAGTCAAAGCTGCGACACTGAAGGTTAACGACACGAGTCAAAGCTGCGACGCTGAAGGTTAAAGACACGAGTCAAAGCTGCGACACTGAAGGTTAACGACACGAGTCAAAGCTGCGATACTGAAGGTTAACGACACGAGTCAAAGCTGCGACACTGAAGGTTAAAGACACGAGTCAAAGCTGCGACACTGAAGGTTAAAGACACGAGTCAAAGCTGCGACACTGAATTTTAACGACACGAGTCAAAGCTGCGATACTGAAGTTAAAGACACGAGTCAAAGCTGCGATACTGAAGGTTAAAGACACGAGTCAAAGCTGCGATACTGAAGGTTAAAGACACGAGTCAAAGCTGCGACACTGAAGGTTAACGACACGAGTCAAAGCTGCGACACTGAAGGTTAAAGACACGAGTCAAAGCTGCGATACTGAAGTTAAAGACACGAGTCAAAGCTGCGATACTGAAGGTTAAAGACACGAGTCAAAGCTGCGATACTGAAGGTTAAAGACACGAGTCAAAGCTGCGACACTGAAGGTTAACGACACGAGTCAAAGCTGCGATACTGAAGGTTAAAGACACGAGTCAAAGCTGCGATACTGAAGGTTAAAGACACGAGTCAAAGCTGCGATGCTGAAGGTTAACGACACGAGTCAAAGCTGCGATGCTGAAGGTTAAAGACACGAGTCAAAGCTGCGATGCTGAAGGTTAAAGACACGAATCAAAGCTGCGATACTGAGGGTTAAAGACACGAGTCAAAGCTGCGATGCTGAAGGTTAAAGACACGAATCAAAGCTGCGATACTGAGGGTTAACGACACGAGTCATAGCTGCAATGCTGAAGGTTAAAGACAAGAGTCAAAGCTGCGACACTGAAGGTTAAAGACACGAGTCAAAGCTGCGACACTGAAGGTTAAAGACACGAGTCAAAGCTGCGACACTGAAGGTTAAAGACACGAGTCAAAGCTGCGACACTGAAGGTTAAAGACACGAGTCAAAGCTGCGATACTGAGGGTTAACGACACGAGTCAAAGCTGCGATACTGAGGGTTAACGACACGAGTCATAGCTGCAATGCTGAAGGTTAAAGACACGAGTCAAAGCTGCGACGCTGAAGGTTAAAGACACGAGTCAAAGCTGCGACACTGAAGGTTAAAGACACGAGTCAAAGCTACGACACTGAAGGTTAAAGACACGAGTCAAAGCTGCGATACTGAGGGTTAACGACACGAGTCAAAGCTGCGATGCTGAAGGTTAACGACACAAGTCAAAGCTGCGATGCTGAAGGTTAAAGACACGAGTCAAAGCTGCGATACTGAAGGTTAACGACACGAGTCAAAGCTGCGATACTGAAGGTTAACGACACGAGTCAAAGCTGCGACACTGAAGGTTAACGACACGAGTCAAAGCTGCGACGCTGAAGGTTAAAGACACGAGTCAAAGCTGCGACACTGAAGGTTAACGACACGAGTCAAAGCTGCGATACTGAAGGTTAACGACACGAGTCAAAGCTGCGACACTGAAGGTTAAAGACACGAGTCAAAGCTGCGACACTGAAGGTTAAAGACACGAGTCAAAGCTGCGACACTGAATTTTAACGACACGAGTCAAAGCTGCGATACTGAAGTTAAAGACACGAGTCAAAGCTGCGATACTGAAGGTTAAAGACACGAGTCAAAGCTGCGATACTGAAGGTTAAAGACACGAGTCAAAGCTGCGACACTGAAGGTTAACGACACGAGTCAAAGCTGCGACACTGAAGGTTAAAGACACGAGTCAAAGCTGCGATACTGAAGTTAAAGACACGAGTCAAAGCTGCGATACTGAAGGTTAAAGACACGAGTCAAAGCTGCGATACTGAAGGTTAAAGACACGAGTCAAAGCTGCGACACTGAAGGTTAACGACACGAGTCAAAGCTGCGATACTGAAGGTTAAAGACACGAGTCAAAGCTGCGATACTGAAGGTTAAAGACACGAGTCAAAGCTGCGATGCTGAAGGTTAACGACACGAGTCAAAGCTGCGATGCTGAAGGTTAAAGACACGAGTCAAAGCTGCGATGCTGAAGGTTAAAGACACGAGTCATAGCTGCGATACTGAAGGTTAAAGACACGAGTCAAAGCTGCGATACTGAGGGCTAACGACACGAGTCATAGCTGCAATGCTGAAGGTTAAAGACACGAGTCATAGCTGCGATGCTGAAGGTTAAAGACACGAGTCAAAGCTGCGACGCTGAAGGTTAAAGACACGAGTCAAAGCTGCGACACTGAAGGTTAAAGACACGAGTCAAAGCTGCGATGCTGAAGGTTAAAGACACGAGTCAAAGCTGCGATACTGAAGGTTAAAGACATGAGTCAAAGCAGCGATGCTGAAGGTTAAAGACACGAGTCAAAGCTGCGATGCTGAAGGTTAAAGACACGAGTCAAAGCTGCGATACTGAAGGTTAAAGACACGAGTCAAAGCTGCGATACTGAAGGTTAAAGACACGAGTCAAAGCTGCGATACTGAAGGTTAAAGACACGAGTCAAAGCTGCGATACTGAAGGTTAAAGACACGAGTCAAAGCTGCGATGCTGAAGGTTAAAGACACGAGTCAAAGCTGCGATACTGAAGGTTAAAGACACGAGTCAAAGCTCCGATCCTGAAGGTTAAAGACACGAGTCAAAGCTGCGACACTGAAGGTTAAAGACACGAGTCAAAGCTGCGATACTGAAGGTTAAAGACACGAGTCAAAGATGCGATACTGAAGGTTAAAGACACGAGTCAAAGCTGCGATGCTGAAGGTTAAAGACACGAGTCAAAGCTGCGATACTGAAGGTTAAAGACACGAGTCAAAGCTGCGATATCTGAAGGTCAAAGACACGAGTCAAAGCTGCGATGCTGAAGGTTAAAGACACGAGTCAAAGCTGCGATGCTGAAGGTTAAAGACACGAGTCAAAGCTGCGATACTGAAGGTTAAAGACACGAGTCAAAGCTGCGATGCTGAAGGTTAAAGACACGAGTCAATGCTGCGATGCTGAAGGTTAAAGACACGAGTCAAAGCTGCGATGCTGAAGGTTAAAGACACGAGTCAAAGCTGCGATACTGAAGGTTAAAGACACGAGTCAAAGCTGCGATACTGAAGGTTAAAGACACGAGTCAAAGCTGCGATGCTGAAGGTTAAAGACACGAGTCATAGCTGCAATGCTGAAGGTTAAAGACACGAGTCAAAGCTGCGATACTGAAGGTTAAAGACACGAGTCAAAGCTGCGATACCGAAGGTTAAAGACACGAGTAATAGCTGCGATGCTGAAGGTTAAAGACACGAGTCAAAGCTACAAGTCAAAGCTACGAGTCAACCTTCTGAACCTGCTGCTCCTTTAATCCCCCCCCCCACACACACACACACACCTCTGCATTCTGGTTGGACGCCGCCGCTCTCGGCTCGGATCAGGTTGGTTTATTTAAGTCCTCTAAGTTATGGATCAACTTTGCCAGACGGAGCATGTTTCCTCCTCCAGTCCTCAGGCCGGTCCTCCTCCTCCTCTTCCTCCTCCTCCTCCTCCTCCTCCTCCACCTCCTCCACCTCCTCCTCCACCTCCTCTCCATCCTCACCCCTCCCCTCCCGCATGGCTCACCTCACCTCCGCCCGATCACTCACCTCCTCGTTACCTCGCCTCCTTCCTCACCTCCTCCTCTTCTTCCTCTGCTCCCATAGGCCCTTACTCATTCTCTCCTGTCCATATGGTTTCTGCAGTCAAACAGAAGAGCGCCTTCGCCCCCGTCGTCCGGCCTCAGACCTCCCCGCCCCCCACCTGCACCACCACCAATGGCAGCAACCTCCAGGGTGAGCATCCCACCCCCTCCTCCCCCGGCCGTCCACATCTGGCCTGACCTCCAGCGTCTCTGTACTGATAATGTCTGCACTCAGAGGTCAAAGTTGATCCATAACTTCTGGCGCTAAACAGATTTTTATTGGCGTTAAACACGACTGCACTTTTCTTTTTTTCCTTCCACCGAAGCTTCTTTCAAATCTGCATCAATCTTCATCAAAGAAACCTCCAAACAATCGATCAGGAGCAGGTTAAATGTTGGATAAATGTTGGATAAATGTTGGATAAATGTTGGATAAATGTTGCATATCCTGTTTGTTTCACAGTGTTGAACAGCGGGAGTATTTCCTCTGTTCCACATGAGATGATGTGGCTGAAAAACTGATAAAGACGTTTCTGATATTACACAGTAACGGCTCCATGTTTCATTCAGTTTCATGAGGACAATTAGAGCTAAAATAAAGTGTCTTTCACTGCAAATCTGCTGCTTTTTTCACTATTCTTCAGACAGCAAACATTTTAGGCCTCAGAATCAGGAAGATGTTCAGATGTTCAGCAGAAGCACGGCTTCATTTTCAGATAAATTTGTTAGAAGAAGACATTTTACGCCTCATCCTGACTGAACGCGAGCGAGCGATTGATAAAAAGTGATCAGATTATATATTATGATTGTTATTATGATTACAATGAATTCAATTCAATTCAATTTATTTTTATTTATATAGCGCCAAATACAACAAATGTCATCGCAAGGCACTTAAATAATAAAGTCCAATTCAAGCCAACTGGAATTCAATTAATTGTAATCATAATTATTCATAAAATAATCCAATTCATTGAATTCCAATTGGCTTGAATTGGACTTTATTATTTAAGTGCCTTGCGATGACATTTTTATTTGCTATATAAATAAAAATGAATTGAATTGAATCAGAATGCGTTCAATCAGCCTGTCCCGACATGCCGCGAGCGATGGCGCCGACACCTTATAAAATCGCCTGCGCTGTCTCTATCTGGACGACATTTCGCGGCGGCGTCCCGCCCATAAACACTTCTTATTGGTTGAAATGAACACGCTGCTTCCTGTTGACAAGCTAGTTAGCAACAGGTTAGCTAACTAGCTTAGCATCACTCGGGGAATAACGAACGAGGAGAAGCTGATCTTTACCGTGGAACAGCACCCGATTAGCCTGGGAATTCCCATGCTGCTTTGCGCGCAATTTCATTCTCACTGCAAAGGCAGCCTGGAAACCACCGCCCTTATTTTTGCCTGAGTTAGGGAACCAATCACAGAACGGGGGGGGCAGCAAGATGATGACGACGTCTCTGCGCGACACCGAAGCTTGTAGAGTGTTAATCCAACATGGCAGCGGACACAACGTTACCGTTCGATGCAGCCTTAGAAAGTGTTTTAAGTAGCTTAGAACGCAAGTTTACTTTTACAAAAGAGCAACGTTTGGCGTTGAAAGATTTCTTCCTCGTCGAATTTCTGTCGCTCTACATACGTCATCTGGTATAAGTGATACAATCGGCTATGAATCGCGCGCAAAGCAGCATGGGAAGAACCAGACGCCATTTGATAGACATTCGTAGCGCCCAATAAACGGCTCTAGGCATTCGTAAACCACGCCTCAAATACGAGAAAATGCACACCTAGTTCCCAGACCACCATCTCATCCAGATGTGGACCCCAAACACCCGAACCACAAAGATCTGAACCCAAGGGAGCCGGAGAACTCGGTGTTTTTAAGTCAGTACTTTCTGAACCAATAGAATCGTCACGCTGCATATCAGGACGCCCTCGTGAATTTTCGTTGTCGTATCGCGTGAGTTTCGCTCGCTTTCAGTCAGGATGAGGTGTCAGGGTTACATTAGGTTACTCTCTGACAACCTTGAACTGGATTACATTTGGTGGAGTTGGTCAACGGTTCAGAGAGGTCGGCCATCACTGGAGAGCAGAAAGCAACACATGTCCAAAAGTAATCGTGAGATGACGAAATTTTTGTCATCATTAGAGAATGGTTACTATGAAGTAACGTTTTCCCTTCTGGAATTTAAAGTATTGGACTTTAATACTAAGCTCTGTTTGCTCTGGAGCTTAGTATTAAAGACCAAAGACTTTGGTGCTGCCCACTCCAGGTTCTAGATACCTACTCGCCCTGAATAAATTGGCTGAAATTACGAAAAAAACATGAAAACCAGACAGTGGTTTCGTAAATCTGCGGTCAGGATGAGGTGTTAGGCCCAGAATGATGTGAGCTGTCGATGGAAGCGCTAACCGAACGTGTGTGCTGTGTTTCAGCCATGGCCGGCCTCATCGTGCCCCCCATGTGAGGAGGACGCCGATAGGACCCCGCCCGACCCCGAGGCCACTCCACCCCCCGCCACCACCCTGAAGCTCCACCCACCCAGTCAAAGATCAAAGATCCTTCCCATCATCCTCCACACCGCCCGCCCGGACCCTTCTGACCCCACGGCGCCGCTTCAGAGGACGTCCTGATGGACGTGACCCCCCCCCCCCGCCCCATGTGACAGGAAGTGGGCGTGTCCACCCAGAGCTTCTGTTCGTCTCCAACCTGCCGGGAAGCTGAAGGAATATTCAGAGATTTTTTGGTTTCTTTTGGGACAAACATTAAAAACATTAAAGCTGGAAATATTTTTTTTAAAGAAGCGGCCGACGGGCTGCAGCCGGCGTCCTCCGGAGCAGGAAGTTGGACGGCGGCTCGGCAGCCGGTGAACAGAAGAAGAAGAATTATGGTGCAGAAATCTGACTTTGGTGGCGTTTTTCTTTCATTTGTCCTGTTGGGAGATCATAGTTTCAGAGTTTCTGACTTCCTGTTGTAGCGTCACACAGTGGCCGTTTCTCAGTATGCGTACTTTTCTGTGTGTTCTCGTGTACTTCTGAAACGTCATCACCGAAGGACCAAGTACTGTTCCAATTCAAAGTACGCATCCAGACAAGTACGCTCCACATCCCCGGATTTGTGCTGGCTCCGCCCATTTTATCGAGTTTGCTTCTGTGGTGACTTCAGACAGCTTGCTATCCCAGAATGCAGTGCGGCAAGAGCGATGTGTACTTCTGACAAGTCCATACTTGTAAGCACACGAGTACGGACTTGGGTATTGAGAAACGGTCCAGATCACATCAGATCCTTCTTCTTCTTCTTCTTCTTCTTCTTCTCTAATGCGCTGATTTAATGCTTCTTTTGTCCAACTACAGACTGTAACAGGTTCCTTTAACTTTCAGGAGTAAAAGGAGCTCCAGATCCGCTGATTTCCTCGTGTAAAACAGAGATTTCAGCGGAACGAAAGGTTCTGGTTCTTTAAAAGCCTCCAGAACCTAAAAGTCTCCAGAACCTGGAGCTAAAAGCCTCCAGAACCTGGAGCTAAAAGTCTCCAGAACCTGGAGCTAAAAGCCTCCAGGACCTGGAGCTAAAAGCCTCCAGAACCTGGAGCTAAAAGCCTCCAGAACCTGGAGCTAAAAGTCTCCAGAACCTGGAGCTAAAAGTCTCCAGAACCTGGAGCTAAAAGCCTCCAGAACCTGGAGCTAAAAGTCTCCAGAACCACTGAAATGATTATGAATCATCTTCTAAAAGTTTATTCCAGGCCACAGAAAAGTGTTTCAGGCCCTAAATATTCCCTTTGCCTGTAAAAGCTCGGTTCAGACTCCCCAACAGAAGCTCTGGATGGACCCTGAACCAGAACCAGAGTCCAGAACCAGAACCAGAACCAGATCCTTTTTCCACAGCCCTGAAAGGCTCTGATGAGCCTGGCGTCTCCGGGCGCTTCCCTCTCTGTACCATAGCTTCTAACCATGTCTGTGTCTCACGCTCTGAGAAGGCGGAGCCTGCAGGTAGGCGGAGCCTGCAGGTAGGCGGAGCCTGCAGGTAGGCGGAGCCTGCAGATGCTCCACTAAAGCTGGAGCTCCTCACTATGCTTCTTTTCTTTTGGACGCGTCTCTTTCTTTAACTCAGTGAACTCGGTGAACTTGGTTCACCGTGTCTTTAACTTTTAACTCGGTTCTGTTGGGGCGGGCGTTAGATTGAAATCACCTTTAGATACCAGGTTTTCTTCTTCTTCTTCTTCTGATTGTGCTTATTTTCTATGTATTTATAAAAACATGTTTTTGGGGAGTTTCTTCTGTGATTTAGGCCTGAACGATAGTCTGAAATATATATGTAAACACATTTGATGTCTTAATAACTTTTAGATATTGTAAAAAGAGTGAAAAAGTGAGAGGAATGAACCTTTTGTAAAAAGCAAAACAAAGTCTCGGTGGTCCCCCTGTTTTTGGAAGCAGGACGTAAAACAGCTCTCATCACTTTTTGTATAAAAAGGCTTTCCGATACGATATTTAACTTTTTGTAAACGCCATGGTTTGTGTTTCTCCTGGTTCTTCTCGTCCTCTGTGTATTATTGTGAGATGTATAATCATGGTTATTTCTTAATGCACTATTTTCTGTTGGGGCACTTAATAAGAAGCAACGCATCTTAGCAAAAAAAGAAAAGTGAAAAGATAGAAGAATATGCAGCGATATGTTTTCTTTGGTCTTCTCCATCCTCGTCATGTGAAACTTTTATATCTCAGAACTGAAGCCGCCATCATGTCCCTCCTCCCTTCCTTTGGGACCAGGCGGACCCTCGATCTTTATGTTTTATCCTTCTCAATGTTCGACCCGATCCTCGGTGAGAATGGGCCACCTGAATGAAAGGAAACCGGCGTCGGGGTTGATGGTGCTGTTCCCGTCGCGGCTCGCCATCTGGACCGTCTGATTATGCAACTCTGTTCCTGTTCCGGACAGCGAGCTCCAGGCTGCCGTAGAACCGGTCCAGTTCTTACGCTCAAAGGCTGTGTTCCAAACCGCATACTATATGCTACATGCTACATGCTACATACTACATTCTACATACTACATACTCATCGATCAGACAGTATGCAGAGCGTTTACCCACAATGCATTTGGCTCCTGCCCGAGCTGAAATCAGCCGGCCTGAAGCTGATTTCTCTTAAGCTCTAAACTCTGTAAACTTTTGCAACATTTGAAACATTTTCAGGTGAGAAAGTAGTCGTTTAGATCCCCAACGTGTTGAAAACCTGACAAAATACCGGCTGTTTACCATTTTGTTCCCATGAACTCGGCGCTACTAAAGCTAGCCGCAGTGAGCTAACGCACTTCCTGTTATATTCACAAAATAAAATACCCGTTGCCTTTTATCATAGGGAAAGCCATTACCATACAATTGGTGCTTTTGTTTTGAAAACAGGAAGTGAACCTACCCTCGTTGTAGCTAGCTTGAAACTGCTGTTTTAAAAGGAAATGACGATCGGTGACGTCACGTTACGTTGCATCTTGGGTAGTTTGAGTATGAGTAGTAACCTCATGATGCATACCCAACATTTAGGAGAATCTAGTATGCATCCGGGAACTTCTCGCTTACTCAAACTCGCTTACTAACTCAAGTTAGTATGAGTAGTAGGAGAAGTATGCGGTTTGGAACACAGCCAAAGTCTCTCGTTCCTTCGCTCCAGCTTCGGGTTCTGCAGCCGTTACAGTCGGGCCAAAATTTGTGAGAATGACACAAATCTTCATTTTCCCAAAGTTTGCTGCCTCAGACGTTTCTTTCAAAGGTTCTGCGGCTCGTCCCGGCTGCTGTCGGTCAGCTTCTGACCCAAACCGACTGATGGCGCCGCTCAGCTTCCCTCCTCCTGACAATCATTCTTCAGATGCCCCGAACAGCCCTGCGGGGGCATCAGAGGAGAGAACCGCCCCGCCTCAGCCGAGGTGATGGAGAAATGGGTTCATCTTCCTGACAAAGAGGATCAGAACGTTCTGGAGTTTCTGCCGTCAGAAACACTTTAATTCATTCATATTTGTGTCATTCTCACAACTTTTAGCAATAATTGAACGACTTGTTAAAGACGAGATCCGTCGAGTTCAACCAAGACGAGCAGAAAAGCTTTCAGACTCGGTCATACGGAGAAAACTTCAACGTGTCTTTGTTATAAGAAGCGAAGCTCCGAGAAAGTTTACATCATATATATATATATACTTATATAAATATTTATATATATATATATATATATATATATATATATATATATATATATCTATATCTATATATATATATATATATATAAGTATATAAATATTTATATATATATATATATATATCTATATATATAGATATATATATATATATGATGAATTCACAGGAAAAACGGTTATTAACTGTTAAAAGATTATTTACACGACACCAAAATCACCACAGAAACGGAGTCGAGCTGTTTCTCAAACTATGAACCGGGTCAGAATAACCGGGTCAGAATAACCGGGTCAGAACCGTGTCTGCGCTCCCATCCGTCTGGTTTCTGTCTCTTTTCTCTCACAGTTGTAGAAAGTTTTCTCACCGTGACGGTTTTCAGCTGAAAAATCTACTTTTCTGGATGTTTTACTTCAATGTGAAGGAGGGCCGAGGCGCCGCATCTTTGTGAAATATGAACTGTATCATCAAAGTATATCAAAGCACAATGTTTAATTAATTAATGTCTTTAGGATCCGAACGGAGGGAGACGCCCTCGCGGTTTTCTTTTTTCCGTCTCTGGCCATGCTGTAAATAGATGCATGTCTTTCAGTTGGTTTTCCTTTTCCTGTGATCAGTGCTTTTTGTACAGAAACAGTCTAATAAAGATTACATTTGGCTTGAACCGGTCCGCTCTGCAGAGTCTGGTGTTCACAGGAATCACACCTTATTTAAGGTTTTATCACCCCGGGTTTTACCTTAAGGCGAGACACGGCGGGCAAAAACAGTGATTTCATGCAGTGGTCAACTTTTAGATTTTGGGCCAGTCTGCTCCTTCAATATGTGTTATTTCAAAACATAAATTAAAATGTTTATTTCATCACATTTTGTTTAATCGTGGCAGTACGTTTCGCCCAAATTTACCAAAATGAATTCCCCTATTTAAATCTTTAAATGCCGTTTTCTTAAAATCAGTTTTTTGTATTTTTCCAGGATCATTATATCAGCCTATGGAGCACCTACTATTCAATTCAATTCAATTTAATTTATATAGCGCCAAATACAACAAATGTCATCTCAAGGCACTTAGATAATAAAGTCCAATTCAAGCCAATTGGAATTCAATTCATTGTAATCATAATTATTCATAAAAGAATCCAATTCGTTCATATAGAGCCAATTCAAAAACAATTTCCTAGCTAAGAAAACTAACACCTTTCCTAGCTACTAACACCAAACTTTCCAGTTATACACTTAGCAGTATTCCGAAGATATTTACAGAAGTATTTGTTGATAAATCATTCCTGGCCTGATTTATGTGACATTATAATAAAAACAATATGGCGAAAATTAGGCTATGGGCAGTATATTTTGATTTCCTAAGAAATGAAAGCAGATATCCTGAAATCCCTCTGTAATTTTCTTTTCATTTTGTGTGTAAACAAAATGAAAAAAGAATTTTGCACCTGGCTTTATCATATGTTCAGATCTATCTTCCGGAAATATATGCAAATGTGCGCATATTTAATGAGATAATGCCTAATTTGCATAATTAAACATACAAATTTCTAAAACTTGTAATAGATTTTTTTTCATACTTGTATAAGTAATCAACTGAGGAAGGTTCATGGTGATATCTATTATTTTAAAATATTACCCTATTCACCTGTAGAGTCTCGCCTTAAAGTTTAAAACAAAGATGATCATTAATGTCCCCATGAGGACGAATGTGATGTGAAAATGTAGGAAAGTGTGAGTTCTACATCATCACTAATAATGCAAATCTGAAGCAGCTAAAAACAAAAGTGTTGAAATGTTTATTCTGTTATCTTTAAACCAGCATTCAGGACAACAAATCTTCTTTATTTCCTCATTATTTAGTACTATTGTTAAAATATAACAGGCAGAAGCCTTCAGTTATCAGATGACATTTGTTGTGATTTGGGGCTTTATAAATAAAACTAAATTGATTGAATTGATGCTCATCCACTTCTGGTTTTCATCTTATCGAAGTTTCAGGAGTTTTCATGTTTCAGGTGGTTTTAAATCAACAGAAATAAAAAATCTGGGGTTCCACAAGGTTCAGTTTTTGGCCCACTTCTCATTAACTTTACATGCTCCGACTTGGTAATTTCATAAAGAACCATGATATATATATTTATATATATTACCATTTATATGCTGGATGTCAGGTTTGATCATCGGATCGAATTAGAAAGATCTCCACCTCAAACTGAAAAATTGTAAGTCAGTCTTTAGTCTTGTTTTATGTAAATCGTGTCGTTCAGTGACCCATTCTGCGTTTTCAACCAATACGTGCGCTGCCGTTGCTTCCAAACAGGAAGAGTAACCACGGCGATGGGGCTAAAAAACAGAAGGAGGAGCAGCTGACTGCAAGATGGAAACAGCACGAACATCTCTACGATGTTTCATCAAGCAGCTGTGGCTGAAAGCTTCATCAAGCTTCCACCAGGTGCATGATGGGAAATAATCTGAGAGTTCAAACCCTGAGATTTCCTTCAGCTGTGAGAGGAGTTAGTCTGTTAAACACGAGTTTTAGTCACATTTAGCTTTAATGGTGAAACAATGAAAAGATTCGAGAGGCACATAAATCATAAATCAAATCAAATCAAATTTCATGTACAGAACAATTCAAAGTGCTTTACATGAAATAAAAGCATTGCAGCAGGGAGTGGAAGAAGCATTAAAAATACATAAAAGAATATAAAGAGAAACAAATAAAATCATTTAAATTAATTTAAAAACCAGCAACAGTCCAGATAAGTTCAAAGATAGCGTGCAGATTTCATGCATAGACACATGAGAACAGAAATGTTTTTAACCTGGATTTAAAAATGTCTCCATTTGGTGAAAGTTTAATCTCCACTGGCAGTTTGTTCCACTTGTTAGCAGCATAACAGCTAAATGCTGCTTCTCCATGTTTAGTCTGGACTCTGGACTGGACCAGCTGACCTGAGTCCTTGGATCTAAGAGCTCTGCTGGCTTTATATTCTCTGAACACATCACAGATTGTAAACCATCAGCAGGCTTTTAAAATCTATTCTGTGACTGACTGGAAGCCAGAGTAAAGATGTTAAAGCTGCTGTGATGTGTTCAGATCTCTTAGTCCGGGTTAAAACTCCCGCAGCAGCGTTCTGGATGAGCTGCAGATGTTTAATGCTCTTTGTGGGAAGTCCAGTTAAAAGAGCATTACAGTGATGGAGTCTGCTGGAGATGAATGCATGGAGGAGTTTCTCCTGGAAACCTTTAATTCTGCTGACATTACATCTCAGTCATTTGGACTGAAAACTTTCCGTCCATCCGACACCGAACACAGTCTGTATAAACTCAACTCAACTTTATTTACAAAGCCCTTTAAAACAGCCGTGGCTGAAACAAAGTGCTGAACATGATTAACAACACGAAGTACAAGGCATAAAACATAAGAACAATGTAAAAACAATAATAAACAACTAGAAAATTTCTGAAGAAATTTAGAAGGGGCCTGCCAAAGTGTGCGTATCGCTCAACCAATCACGGCTGCTCAGGAATGGTTCGCAAGGCCTAAAAAAAAAGCATTCAAGCCTAAACGACATCAAAGGATGACATGAATGCTTCTTCTTAAAGCGGTGAACTGTCCCTTTAAAGAGGCGAACTGTCCCTTTAAAGAGGCAAACTGCCCCTTTAAAGCGACGAACTGTCCCTTTAAGGAGGCAAACTGTCCCTTTAAAGCGGCGAACTGTCCCTTTAAGGAGGCGAACTGTCCCTTTAAAGAGGCGAACTGTCCCTTTAAAGCGGCGAACTGTCCCTTTAAAGAGGCGAACTGTCCCTTTAAGAGGCGAACTGTCCCTTTAAAGCGGCGAACTGTCCCTTTAAAGAGGCGAACTGTCCCTTTAAAGCGGCCAACTGTCCCTTTAAAGCGGCCAACTGTCCCTTTAAAGAGGCGAACTGTCCCTTTAAAGAGGCGAACTGTCCCTTTAAAGAGGCGAACTGTCCCTTTAAGAGGCGAACTGTCCCTTTAAAGCGGCGAACTGTCCCTTTAAAGCGGCGAACTGTCCCTTTAAAGCGGCCAACTGTCCCTTTAAAGCGGTGAACTGTCCCTTTAAAGAGGCGAACTGGCCCTTTAAAGCGGTGAACTGTCCCTTTAAAGAGGTGAACTGTCCCTTTAAATCGGCAAAGGACTGGCTGGGCCACTAATAGCCTTGTTTCTATGGTAACATTTAAATGACAGTTAAGCTGCCCCAGCTGCGGCTACACTAATTATATGAGACTCAGGCTTCTCAGAGCCAAAAAACCTCTACGAACAGATGCTTCCCATTCGGAAACCGTAAGAGCTACGGAAAAAATTCTTGCAGAATGAGCGAGGGACGCCTTTGGACTTCAATATTCCCGCGTTTGAGATCTGTAGCACATTCACAGTGAAAGCACGGATGAGAGAAAGGAGGGCTGCAGGAGCTGCTGAGATTCTGAGAATTGGATGAATTAAAATGGGGATTTGAGGTCTTTGGGCCCCGACATCACTTTGCTCTGAGGGGCTCTGAGAGCAAACGGTCAGCCCTAAATGAAATATGAAAACATTTTATGAATCCCAACATGCGTGCCTATATTATGACAGTACATAATGGCATTGGAGCGATATTTGTATGCGTGAGGGCGATTCGAAAATGAATCTGAGGTCAGAACTCTTGCTCTTCCCACACTCTAATGAAATTGCAGTTGTGCTCTAAAAATTCAAATTTTGCAGATTTTGGCCAAAACTTTGGGTCGCTTGGAGGCATGCTGTGGGAAATCCGTAGCAGGTATCGACATGGCGTCTTCACTTCTGAACACAGCACGGACGTATCTACAAACTGACATGTGAATGGTGTTTCTAGGTTAATGCATGATGACACAGTAACTGCTCAAAATTTAGGGGTTTTTATGATTTTTCCAGGTCATCCCCCTGTTTATTCCTAGGGGGGCTTTGGGGGGCTGTTTTTTGCTTATTACGTCGCCATGGTAACTCCAATCTTCAATAAAAGTAATAGCCCGCGAAAACTCATCGAGCCGGTCGTTTTGATATATATATTGTTGGGATGTGGATGGAAGAATAAATATATAAATCTATAAAGAGACGTTTTCAATGTTAAATCCCATAGACTTTTGCCAACAGAATAGTAATAGGTGCCTTGCCATGCAATGCTAGGGCAGGCCCCAATAACAATATTATCCCTTCCTGCTAAGCTAACACTGAGCTAATTTTCTGGCACATTTATCTCCTGCTGAACACACACATTCTGAATCACTCAGAGCAGCAGAATCCATCGCATCGACTAAATAAACGACCTGAAAGACGTTCTGCATCCAAAAGCTAAAGCCTGGCCTCCGGCAGGAGCATCCTGAGTTAATGATGAACCTGTTGGCCGAGCAGCTCTGAGCGGCCATCCCTCAGTCAGAGTGAGAGCTGAGCAGCAGGTAGAAGCATCAGAAACACAGAGATTAAACACAGAGATCCCTCTGCAGACGCCATGATTCAGAACGCGAGCCCACGGTCAGGAGCCGGCCGGGAAACCGGCCATCAGATACACTGAAAAAAAGGACTTTTTGGTGAGAAACTGAAATAGAAAAATACTTTATTCATCCCCCCAATGGGGGAAAATGGGGAAATATTTACAATGATTGTATTAACAACAACAATAATAACACCAATTCTAGTAAAAAAATACTACTACTAACTAATAATAAATGACTAAATAAAAAAAAATAATAATAATAAATAATAAATCATGAATAATTCAAATAATAAAACAAATAAATAAATAAAAAATGGTGATGTAAACTCTATTGGAGTAACTGTATTTTTAAGAATCGGTAAGAACTCGAGCTTCTTAAGTGAAATTAAACATTTTATTAATGTAATATGAATTCTGGGGGAAGAGTAAGTTTTACTTCCTCATACAATTTAAATGTTTAATAGTTGTATGTACATAAACCTAGAAATACTACATAAATTTTACTCTGAAAGTGTATCGTTAAAATCTACTAAGTTACTTCATAACAGCAAATACTACAGATATATAAAATTTTGAGTAAAATGATGTTCCTGCCTATGAAAAACAAGTAGACTTTACTTAATTTGTTTAACTAAATATAACTTAAAACTTAGACGTAATTAAGTAAATGTTACTTAATATCTTATAAACTGTTATGTTTTATGGTGAGTCAAATTTACTTAATATTGCAGCATTAAATATTACTTAAATCATTTGAGTGCAAACACTTACAAAGGGTTTTTTAAGTAAATCTTACGAGTTGTTTTTTTTAGTGTACTGTCAGAGAGCCGAGAAGTTATAATTACTCTGCAGTTTGTTATCCTGCTTTCATCTGTTTCCACCGGAGAGCAGAAACATCTGCTGCGAATGTCGGTGAAACATGTTGAAATAAAGTTAAAGATCAGCCCGACTGCATCCTGACACCGTTAAAAGATCCGGTTTACTCTCCTCCCTGTTAAAACCTTACACTTTAATTATGATGTCATCGCTCGGGTCCAATGAGCTTCCTGCTTCCTTTCTCTCCCAGCCAATCGGTGCCTTTCCTTTTTGAATCTCATGTCCTTCCTCCTGGATCATGTCTCATCTGATGATCTCCACCAGGTCTCCTCATCTTATCACCAGAGTTTAACGTCCAAAAACTTTATTCTAACCTTAACCCTTTTACACTTATCTACATACTACATATTGCATACTACATACTACTCGATCAGACAGGCTCCTACTAACTTTAACTTTTTTAAGTTCCCGGATGCATACTAGATTCTCCGAAATGTTGGGTATGCATCATGAGGTTACTACTCATACTCAAACTACCCAAGATGCAACGTAACGTGACGTCGCCGATCGTCATTTCCTGTCAAAACGGCAGTTTCAAGCTAGCTACAACGATGGTAGGTTCACTTCCTGTTTTCAAAACAAAAGCACCAATTGTATGGTAATGGCTTTCCCTATGATAAAAAGGCAACGGGTATTTTATTTTGTGAAAATAACCGGAAGTGCGTTGCTCACTGCGGCTAGCTTTAGTAGCGCCGAATTCGTGGGAACAAAATTGTAAACAGCCGGTATTTTGTCAGGTTTTCAACACGTTGGGGATCTAAACGACTACTTTCTCTCCTGAAAATGTTTCAAATGTTGCTAAAGTTTACAGAGTTTAGAGCTTAAGGGAAATCAGCTTCAGGCCGGCTGATTTCGGCTCGGGCAGGAGCGAAGTGCATTGTGGGTAAACGCTCTGCATACTGTCTGCGGTTTCGAACACAGCCGATGTAACCCACTTGTGCTGTTCTCAAGATTAAACATGAAGAACACTTAGAAGAGGGGAATATTAAAGGGACAGTTCGCCTCTTCTGACATGAAGCTGTGTAACATCCCATATCAGCAGCATCATTTCTGAACATCTTCTTCCCCCCTGCTGCGTCCTGTGAGCAGAGTTCCAGCCTCGTTTTGGTGCTGATGAAGGTAGTCCGGCTAGTTGGCTGGGGTTTAAAAAATAAAGCGTTTTGCTTCTCAGAACAATATGCGTTCAACAGAGTAATACATTTGCATCACAGAATCGTTCTCCAGGAAAAAGTCAGACCTCACAATCGCTTGGCCCTATTTTCTCTCCCTTCGTATCTGAAATGTTTCCTCTCATTAATTAAATTCTTTTCATCAATTGATCTTAATCTTCTCCATCAGCAGGGAAGTAGAAGAAGCAGAACTGGGTTTGTATGAGTATGAGCCTTTAAAGCCTTCTATAAAGTATCTTCCTGCTGCTGGATTTCAGTGGTTCCACCTCAGCTTGGATCTCAGCTCTGCTCAGACCAGGTTTGCTTTCACAGAAACATGCACATCAGGTTTAGGCAGGGTTTCTATGATGGTGCATTAATGCCAATTCTCCTCTCAAACCCCGCCGCTGATTTACCTCTCAGCTGTCGGCGAGCTGCTGGGAACTGCAGGAAGACACGAAGGTTCACGCAGAGTTCCTCCGCTTTCACAAATAGCTGAAATATCTCTCAATCGGCCGAGGAGGAGAACGGACAGAGCTGCTGCAGGTGTGTTTGGTTTGGGAGAGCCACGACTTAAATGACATTATATCACCGCTGTTCTGCGAACATCTGCGCCACTGCAGAATGAGAACATTTCCTGTGAGCTGGTGATGTCATTCTGATCTGGCTGCAGCAGCTTCAGGTCGTCTTCTGTTGCTGCTAAGGACTGAAAAAGCTGACCGTGAGTTACCTCAGAACGACTTTAAGTCAAATCAGGCCAACTGTAGGTGAAATAAGGCCGACTGTAGGTCAAATCAGGCCGACTGTAGGTCACATCAGGCCGACTGTAAGTCATATCAGGCCGACTGTAAGTCAAATCAGGCCAACTGTAGGTGAAATCAGGCCGACTGTAAGTCACATCAGGCCGACTGTAGGTCAAATCAGGCCGACTGTAGGTCACATCAGGCCGACTGTGAGTCATATCAGGCCGACTGTAAGTCAAATCAGGCCGACTGTAAGTCACATCAGGCCGACCGTAAGTCAAATCAGGCTGACCGTAAGTCACATCAGGCCGACTGTAGGTCACATCAGGCCGACCGTAAGTCACATCAGGCCGACTGTAGGTCAAATCAGGCCGACCGTAAGTCACATCAGGCCGACTGCAGGTCACATCAGGCCGACTGTAGGTCAAATCAGGCCGACTGTAAGTCAAATCAGGCCGACTGTTGGTCAAATCAGGCCGACTGTAAGTCAAATCAGGCCGACTGTAGGTCAAATCAGGCCGACTGTAAGTCAAATCAGGCCGACTGTTGGTCAAATCAGGCTGACCGTAGGTCAAATCAGGCCGACTGTAAGTCAAATCAGGCCGACTGTAGGTCAAATCAGGCCGACTGTAAGTCAAATCAGGCCGACTGTAGGTCAAATCAGGCCGACTGTAAGTCAAATCAGGCCGACTGTTGGTCAAATCAGGCTGACCGTAGGTCAAATCAGGCCGACTGTAAGTCAAATCAGGCCGACTGTAGGTCAAATCAGGCCGACTGTAAGTCAAATCAGGCCGACTGTAAGTCAAATCAGGCTGACTGTAGGTCAAATCAGGCCGACTGCAGGTCACATCAGGCCGACTGTAGGTCAAATCAGGCCGACTGTAAGTCAAATCAGGCCGACTGTAAGTCAAATCAGGCCGACTGTAAGTCAAATCAGGCCGACTGTAAGTCAAATCAGGCCGACTGTAGGTCAAATCAGGCCGACTGTAAGTCAAATCAGGCCGACTGTAAGTCAAATCAGGCCGACTGTAGGTCAAATCAGGCCGACTGCAGGTCACATCAGGCCGACTGTAGGTCAAATCAGGCCGACTGTAAGTCAAATCAGGCCGACTGTAAGTCAAATCAGGCCGACTGTAAGTCAAATCAGGCCGACTGTAGGTCATATCAGGCCGACCGTAAGTCACATCAGGCCGACTGTAGGTCAAATCAGGCCGACCGTAAGTCAAATCAGGCAACATCTCAGGCAGGAAGAACCTGTCTGAACCAGCCCTCCGCCCTCACTAACTGGTGTGAAATCACTGTCCAAACATTCACCAGTCAGATCTCATGGAAATCTGATAAAAACATAAAAACTCTGATCTGGTTCACTCAGTGTCAGGTTGGGGCGGTGAAGGTAGGACACGGATGCGGACTTCAAAAGAAAACTGGGTTTATTTCACAAACAAAAACAAAGTTCAAAGCAAAGGTGCAGCTGAGCCGGATTCAAAAAACTAAACTGTGAATAAAACAAACAAAAAGGCTAAGCATGGCATGGGATAAATAAATAGGTGTGGAGAGAGCTCAGGGGAGCAGCACCAGGTGAGTGATTGGAACACCAGCATCCACTTGGCTAATCACTCTCCTCTATATAACACAGTAGCGTGCTGGAACCAGGGAGAGAGGAGGAGAACGAACCGGCTCGCAGCACAGGAGGAGACCGGATCGAAGAGAACTGAGCTACAAGCCGAGCAACTGAAAAGAATAAAATAAAACGCCTAAACTACCACCAGGTCTCAGTCTTCATTACAGCTGATAGAACCCGCAGTGGCTGTAAGAACGCCACAATGGACTAAAAACCAAAACGTGACCTAAAACATAAAACATAAGTTCTGGCGTGACACTCAGGTGTATAACCCTGACAGTTTAACAGTTCAGTGATCAATGACACTTCTGAATTTCACTGGTCACTTTATATTTTTATATTTTATATTCTTAGATTGTTTTTAAAGTGTTTATTATTGTATAAACATTTTTACTGTTTTATTATGTCTGCTACTGGATGCTTGAATTTCCTTCGGGATCAATAAAATATCTATCTATCTATCTATCTATCTATCTATCTATCTATCTATCCATCCATCCATCTATCATCCATCCATCTATCTATCTATCATCCATCCATCCATCCATCCATCCATCTATCATCCATCCATCCATCCATCCATCCATCCATCCATCCATCCATCCATCTATCATCCATCCATCTATCTATCATCCATCCATCCATCCATCCATCCATCATCAATCCATCCATCATCCATCCATCTATCTATCATCAATCCATCCATCATCCATCCATCCATCTATCTATCATCCATCCATCCATCCATCCATCCATCTATCATCCATCCATCCATCCATCCATCCATCCATCCATCCATCCATCCATCTATCCATCTATCCATCCATCATCCATCCATCCATCCATCCATCCATCCATCCATCCATCCATCCATCCATCCATCCATCATCCATCCATCCATCCATCCATCCATCCATCCATCCATCCATCCATCTCAATAACTATATTAAATGTTTGTATTTTAGGTTAGTTTTTCTCAGCTGCCTCAGTCACAGCTTCTAAATAGTTAATCAGCAAACGCTGCTGTTTCTTTCAGGGTCGCTAACTCAGTGAATGTTTACAACCTCTGAGCAGGGTCGGACTGGGAAAAGAAATAGGCCCTGGCATTTTCCCTTTGGACCAGCCCCCTATTGGCCCGACGAATCCACCCCCAAACACGCAGTCACCCGTCCATACCGAACCCCAAATGAACAAATACTATACACCTAAACACCATGAACACACACCTAAACACACACTTTCACTGGCATTACATCTTGATCATAGTACAAAACAGAAGTAAAACTACACAGACGGAAAAAAAGCTTTTGTGTCTCCAAAATGTGTGTGTGTGTGTTTACTTTATCTTACCTTACAGGAGACAGTCTCAGGGATGGCCATGCACATGTTAGGCGATGAGAAGGCGTCTCATTAGGCTGCTCTTTTCGGCCACCAAGTCAACAACTTTGTCTGTGTCCAAGGACATCAAAATGTCTTTTTCACATGATATTAGCATGAATGCCTCCAGGTGGTCCTGGCCTGTGGTGCTCCGTAACCGGTTTTTAATGAATTTCAGTGTGGAGAAGCTCCGTTCACATGCCACTTGGGTAACAGACAGGGTGAGAAGGAATTTATATCCCAGTCCAATAAGGTGGTAGGCATCCGTTAACAAATTGTAACGAGAGAGGATGTGGTAGCAGCACACTGGACAGTTTTTGCATGATGTGCAGGCCTTAGTCAACACTTCAAATTCCCCTTCAGATTTGTCCTGTCCATAGTCATCATCATTCTCAGTGCTGGTTCTCACCATATATTCCTCAGAAACAGACAACTTCAGTCTGTCCCAATGAGAAGCCAGACTTTCCAGCTCCACCTTGAGGGCATCTGCTGTAGCACAGCTGTCGTATCTGAGAAGCTGTTCACTCAGCTCCTGGAGCTGAGATGCCTGCACACCTTTACTCTGGATTTCAGCAAAGGAGCGTGGGTCAAGAAGGCACAATTCAGCATAAAGTTTACCATTTTTTTCAAAACGCCGGCTAATGCTCTCGGTTACGGTGTCCAAGATGACATTATGGACTTTGTTTTGGTAGTTTGTGTTGCTGTCAGTAGTGGTCTCATCCTCAGCCCTCTCATCAAACATCCTCTTCTTCTTTCTTGGTCTTTTCCATGGCAGTGCATTTTCAACCTCCACTTCACAGTCCTCCTCATTTTGCAGCTTGTCATTTGCCCATGCAACGAAGGCATCTGCTGACCTCTGAACAGATTCAAAATCCCTTGCATACTTTCTGAGGTTCTCCTGGGTGCCAGTGACGAGGCGATGAGCTGTGACTAGATTCATTCCAGAGGTCTGTAGGTATTTCGACAAAGCAGATGTCTGTTCAAAGATGCGTAGGAAGATGTGAGCTGTCAATATTGTTTCATATTTCAGCAAACTCTCCACATAGCCTTTTGCCTTTGTGCGCACAGTGGATGCCATGTGGGTGTTGTCTCTGATGGCAGTGAGAGTTAACACAACACTGACATATGCACAATTATCAGGGACACCATACGCTCCAAATATTTTGGTAAGGGCAACGTCCTTGGCCCACCACCTTGTCTGCCCGATGACTGTGAGGCGCTTCAGGTGAGTATTAGCTACCTCTTCCCAAACACCCATTCTTTGGTGGGATTCTCTGAGGAACACGGTAATTTCATTTAATAGAGAGAACAGGGAAGCACTCTCTATGACCACACCTGTTGTGTCTGCAAGCACCGGGTTCAGTATATGGGCATGGCACCAAACGTGCACTTGCCCTGGGGCATGAGATGAAAGCAGAGTTGAAAATCCTCTATATTCCCCTTGGATATTTGCTGCCCCATCTGTCGCGTTACCTGCACACAGCTTCAGGTCAATGCCCATTTGGCCGAGGAGATTTTGGATTAATTCAACGAAGTACTGACCAGTGGATGCCTTGCAATTAATCACACCTATCAGTCTCTCATGAATAGCATCAGTTACATATCTGATGACGACAGAGCACTGGTCATGTGAGGATATGTCCTGTGTTGTGTCAATCTGAATGGAAAACATCTCTGCTTGTCTGACCTCAGCAGCAACCTTATCTTGAATGAGGTGGCCAATAACCTCTATCACTGTCTTGACAGTTGACTTGGACAGGAAAGTGACCTGTGACCCTCTACCCCTCACAGTACTGCCTGAGCCATGTAGCTTTTTGCTTGCCTCAATGCATTCATGTACATGTTTATGCAAACAGGGGTCAAACTTACTCAGCAACAGTACAAGTTCCAGAAACATTCCGTGATCCATTGTGGCATCGTCAAGGCTGTATGCTGCCTCGGATATTCCTCCTCCTCGAAAGCTGAGCCCATGCTTCCCAATGACTTTGACAATCTCAACGACTCGTTCCATCACTTGTCGGCGCTGTTTCACTTGCTCACGCCTTGTGGACATCTGCTGCTCACACAACAAGGATGCGATGTCCTTCTTACTGGCCCATAGAAGATACGCATCAGCGCATTCTCGGTGCTGCTCACTTCTCTCATGCTCCTCGATGCGCTGTTTTATATGACGCCAGTCCTCCATACCTTTTGTGAACGAATTCTCGTGAGAAGAAAAGGCTAAGCAGAGTGAACAAAATGCAGTCCGTGTGATGTCGTTATAAGTTAGCCACGAACGTTCAGTACCATTCCTGCAACACAACCACTTATTCAGGGTCTTTTTTGTGTTCGGTGTTGGGTGTTTTTCAAATAATAAAGACAGCTCGTTTCGGCCAGGGCGGGTGAAATAATCCATAGCAGGCTCGGCCTCGGACGTACCTGACGGGACGTTGACAGTAGAAGAACTACTACTAGCGTGATGGAATTCAGGTTCTGTCATCTCATGTGCATCCTTTCCCACGACCTGCTCTCTGGACACGGAATCCTCCGATTCCAAGTCAACATGGACATCAGTTGGCTTTGAACCTGGACTAACCTCTCCAGTAAAGTTGTCCTCATTTTCGCTCGTAGTCGTAGAAGTTGCATTTTTGCCTGTTGTAGTAGGCACTTTGGGAGCACTAGCAGCAACGGTAGACGGAGCACTGCCGGAGATAAACAAATTATCTATTTTAAAACACCCGGACGCGTTAGCTTGTAGAGCTTTCTGCTTTTTGTCCCGAATCTTCTCCGCTCCCCCCTTCTTCCTCTTTTTGCCAGCTCTTTCCATGATTTATCCAGTGAAAATATAAACGCAGCAACATGCATCCTAGTTCCCATGGACCAGCGCACCACATTAGCAAGGTCAAACTCATTTCAAGCGATGCCATTGGTTACCAGATGCATACCCCCATCATACACTGCAACACATTTTTTCGCTAAATATTCATTATAAATTCGCCAAACACAATAGGAACATCGTATTTTGGTTTAAACAAAGTATTTTTTATTATAATGTAGTTTGTTGCACTTTCAAGGATGTAAGGCTACAGTTTTAATAAAAAAAAAATTATACCATCTGCCAACCATCAGGAAGATGTGTACTACAACAACATATATACCCATGAAAGCGGCATGGACCGACTTTTATTTAAAAGTTAAAGTTGAATTTCTCCTATCACTTTTTGAGTCATCACTAGTGACGCTCATTCGCCTCATAAATGGGGCCGGTGAGGAAAGTTCAGGGCCGGTGTAAACTTGATATGATCGGCCCTTGCGCGTCCAAAAATGGAAACGGCCTCGTTTCGTTTCCATTGTTACAGCTAAAACGTTTTTGCGTCAGTCACACGTTGACGCTGGGAGCCAATTTTAACACTTCTCTATTGTCTCACAGCGTGGCGTGACACAGTGGCGTGTGTACTGCATCGTTTCATCGTTTTCGTCTGGACAGCAGCGCGTTTCCGTGTGGTCGCAAGAATTTTCGTACCCGTTTTAAAAAAAAACCTCGTTTCGTTTTCGTGTAGCCGTAGCCTCAGTTTCACAGCTTTGGTGAATCGGAAGCCGTCAGTCAGAGAAACGAGTCGTAATACGCAGACACTTTGGGATGATGGTTACAGGAGACGAGAGGCTCGCAGAGCATCACAGACACGAGTTACTGATGTTCTGATGGGTAACAACAATCAAATCTGTTTTTGTTTCTTTGAAAATGTCTCCTGCACATGATGACATCATAAAAACATGTTCTGTCACAGGTGTGGTACACCTGTAAAACATCCGGTCTGAAACAAGTTAGAAAGGATGTTCTGAGTCCATGTGAATAAATAAAGACTAAATTCAGTCTGTCGCTGACGTCTCCAAGGTTAGGTTAGGTTAGGTTAGGGTAGGGTAGGGTTGTGGTTAGGGTCAGGGTTTGGTTAGGGTAAGGCTTAGGGTTAGGTTAGGTTAGGGTAAGGCTTAGGGTTAGGTTAGGTTTAGGGTTAGGTTAGGGTAAGGGTTAGGTTAGGCTTAGGGTTAGGTTAGGTTAGGGTAAGGCTTAGGGTTAGGTTAGGTTTAGGGTTAGGTTAGGTTTAGGGTTAGGTTAGGGTAAGGGTTAGGTTAGGTTTAGGGTTAGGTTAGGGTAAGGGTTAGGTTAGGTTTAGGGTTAGGTTAGGGTAAGGGTAAGGGTAAGGGTAAGGGTTAGGGTTAGGGTTAGCCCTTACCCTTACCCTAACCAAGAGCTGCAGAGTTATTTCAAGTGCACATTATAGTTATAATTCAAATATATACATATGTTCGTATGTAAGTGTGTAAGCATGCTGACATTTTGCAGACAGACATCCCTTACCGCTATTACCTGATTTGTGTCCTGTGGGACTTTTCGCTCCTCCTGGATCATTAAATATCACTGAATTTCTTCTTATAGTGGCAGATGTTCACATCATAAACCCTCTTACACACTTCTTGTTTGTTCCAGCACCCATTTCTACAGACCTTTGGTGTTTCGATGCGTTTTACTCTTCTAGAGGTGTGTCTGGTTCTCTAGCTTAGCATGGCTACCAGTTCTCTCCCTCTATCTCCTGCTTTCACCTGCTCCGTGTGTCAGATGTTTATTACTCCTCTGCCTCCTTTAGCGATAATGGTACATGTGACAAATGTGGCCTTTTTGTAGTTTTGGGGGCGAGGTTATCTAAATTGGAATTACGGCTCTGCACCGTTGAGAACCAGCCAAAGGCTAGCCAGGTCCTTGTAGTCGGTGTGGGGCCACCTAGCATAGCTAATCCCATTAGCTATCCCCCAGCATTCCCTGAGTAGCTGGGACCCCAGGCTGGCTGGGTGACTGTCAGGAAGAGGCATGGCTCTAAGGTCAAGCCAGTTTTCACCATCAACCTGTCCGATACACGGGGTTTTGAGGACAAAACCCTGGTAACTGGCAGCTCTATAGTCAGAAACGTGGCATTAGAGACACCAGCGACCATAGTTAAATGCATTCCAGGGGCCAGAGCGGGCGACAAAGAATCCTATTTAAAACTGCCTCATTTTAATGTTTTATTCTGACAGAGAGAAAGACGCCAAAGGCTCTACCACCTGACTGTGTTCCACCAATCAGACGCAGCCGTGCAGTCTGATCACGTGACCGTACTCAATCTCAGCGGCGGGACGGGTTAGCTTTAGCATTAGCAGTCGTAGCAAACAAAGAAAGAAACAGATGAAAAATGTCAGAACCAACGGTGGGAAATGAAGACGCAGACGAGGCCTCATACTGAAAGCATGTTTACCTTACAAAGAGTGAGAAACAGCAGCTACATTATGTGTCTTCTGTGGCAACCAAAACAAACGCACATTTCAGCAGAAACTCAACATCTAACTTGAGGAAACATGTAGCGCTAAGTTTCCTAAACTCGTTTTTCCCCCCATGGATAGGTGAATGTTTGTTTTTTAGGTTACATATGGGTTACACATGTTTTAAACATTTCCTAAGTCTCTTTTATTCTTTATTTAAGTTCTTGAATTTACCTGGATTATTTTAATTTAAGCTATTTTGTAATTAATTAATTCATTTTAATTTATTTTATCAACTGGATGAACTCTAATCTGCCTAAAGATGATTATTTAGTATGTTTGTCTGTCTGATTGAATGCTTGTGTTAACAAATAAATCAGACGTTACTCAACAGTTACTCAGTACTCGAGTAGTTTTTTCACCGAGCACTTTTTTACTCTTAAGTAATTACTTGGATGACTACTTTTTACTTTTACTTGAGTCATATTATTCTGAAGTAACAGTACTTTTACTTTAGTACAGTTTTTGGCTGCTCTACCCACTTCTGCTCCTAAAAGACGAGTCAAATCAAAAAGTTAAAGTTCGCATCAAACACGTTTTCCCAAAGTATAGCTTCTATCTTTCTTGCTCATTTCCATCCTTTCTGTTCTGGTGCCCCCTCGTATGATAAATCAGATTTTAACGAGTTGTTTCATGTTATTATCACTGGGGCCTGTGATTGACAGCTGCCATTGTACCTGAGGCTCTAACTTCTGCAGCAGAGGTGAATCCTGAGGAGAGACAAAGCTCAAACTTTCCATCTGTTTCATATCAACAACATCTGCTGTCCTGCAGTAAACTGTGTCGACATGAAGGATTACTGCAGCTTTTATAGTTCAAAGTGAATTTATGTTAATCAGTAAATGTGTGTATGTGTAAAAAATTCAATATGGAAGTATCGATTAAACGGAAAACCTCCTTAGGCAGTCTGGTTGCGATTGTGTCTAAAACACAAGTTGATGGTTGAGAAGAGACTATTGCTGAGATTACACATTAATGTCAGTGACCTCCGATTGGCCTAATGTAGCGGAGTGAGAGGACAGCTTCTGCTGCACACATCTACTCAAGGAAAAGCAAAAAGTATAGAGATTTAAAACTACTCCTAGAAGTATAATGTTTTCAAAAACTTACTCAAGTAAATGTAACTGGTTACTACCGACCTCTGTCCACCAATAAGGCCGACACATTCAATCGTTTTAAGAGAGAAATCTATCAAACTGCATTTTTTATTTCACATTAACAAAAAGACAAACACTCCTGCCTCTGTGTGCTCTAAATTAAAAGACTATTTGGTCTGAAGAAGCCCCATAATGAGGGATTTTGATCACATTTCAGGTGGTTTAGTTGATAAAATGAAGCATTTCAGGTGGTTTAGTTCAATAATTTAGATTTAAAACTACTCCTAGAAGTATAATGTTTTCAAAAACTTACTCAGTAAATGTAACTCGTTACGACCCACCTCTGGTTAGGAGGGGGGGGGGCGGGGTTTATGACCTGTCCAGAAAGATGTGACACTCAGAACTAACTTGTATATTTATCACCATCGTGATCCTGCAGCTTAAATCCACCTTTTTTTACCTTTGAGTGTAAAACAGGCCACACACCAGGTACGAAACCAGCCTCGTAAACACAGAGGCGAGTGTGTTTCCGCTCAGTTAAACAGGCCATCAGGTCCTTTAACGGTTCCCATAAATGAGCAGGAGGACAGATTGACTCCTCGGAGCTCACGCTTTCTGCTCGACACCTCGTGAAGAGGACAGAAAAAAAGCCTCGTACACTTTACACCTGCTTCATCTGTCTTCATTTTTCTGGAGGAGGCAGGATGTTTGGCTTGGCCGCGACCCGCTGCATGACTTAATCCTGGGTGCTGTTGTTAAATATTTCAGGCGAAAAAAATAATGAAAACCAAATGAGGTGCAGGGACCCCGCTTCAGGTTTCAGGGCCTGCACTTTTAAAAACGTCCTACGTCTGCCACAGAGCGAGGCCAAATAACTCACTTATGTTTCTCTTGTAACATTACGCCAAACATGAGATCTTTACTTTGTCAAATCTGGTAAGTATCAAACCAACTGTATCAATAGGAAAACAGTTTTAATAAGCATTCCCTGGCGAGGGCCGAGGAACACCTCTCACCTGGAAGCTATTAGAGCCGACAGGAAATGGAGGCAGAGATCGAGTGCTTCCCAATAATGTGTGTCCCCCCGGAGACGGGAAATATGTAGATTCATCATAAAACATATCGCAGCGCCTGGACTGTAACTGAGGAGAGAAAATCAGCAGAGACAGCTGGGCACCTCCAGCCCTCCAAGATAATATCGCACAAACATCTGTGGATGCAGCGTGCAGAGAGCGTTTCATCGCTCATGTCGAACGTCTCTCCTGACAGTCACGCTGTAAACACCTTCTCCAGATGGACGGGGGGATTTATCGAGGCTCGCTCCGCCAAGAGAAGAAGAAGGACGGGCAGGACGGGAGGAAACGGGATCCAGACTTAGAGATGTTTAATCGGAAGAATGAAGGCAGAGTCAGAACTCTAAGCTGCAAAATGTCTCATTTAAAAACACAGGAATGCAAAGTAAATGCTCACAACCGGCGTCAGTGAGCACAACTCTGCTGCATTATCTCCAGTGTGTTTGTGTAGTTTCACTCATCTAAACAACTTCCGTATGACTTATTGTAATTTAAATTTAATTTAACCCTCATACCTGATTTAAAACACAACTTAATTATATAGCAAGTTTTTTTATTTATTTATTTATTTTTACAGAAATTGGCGTTTACATCATAAAAAACAGTATTTAAAGGGTTATTTTTTTTTTAAATAATTGAAAAATTGGTAATTATGATCAGAACTGAAGTGGAATAAAAGTTTTATGAAAAAAAAGTGGAAAAAAAATTAATATATGGGTCGTTTTAAAAGGGAACAAAAATTAAAAAAAAAAATTTAAAATTTAAATCAGGCATGACAAAAAAATTTAAAATCCCTAAAAATCAATGTTGTTGCTAATCATTGACATATCCCAGACCATAATTATCCCAACTCAATAATTCCACTTTGCAATTTACATTTAATTTAACCCTCATACCTGATTTAAAACACAACTTAATTATATGGCAGTTTTTGTGTTTTTTTTTAATTTTTTTTACAGAAATTGGCGTTCACATCATATAAAACAGTATTTAAAGGGTTAAATTTTTTTAAATAGTTGAAAACTTGGTAGTTATGATCAGAACTGAAGTGGAATAAAAGATTTATAAAAAAAATTGAAAAAAATTATTAATATGTGATGTTTTAGTTTTTTTTTTTTAAACAGGCATAACAAAAAAATTTAAAATCCCTAAAAATCAATGTTTTTGCTAATCTTTGACATATCCCAGACCATAATTATCCTTACTCAATAAAAATGAAGCATTTAAGGTGGTTTAGTTCATAAAATGAAGCATTTAAGGTGGTTTAGTTCATAAAAATTAAGCATTTGAGGTCATAAGAAAGTCATAAGAAACAACTTCCTTATGACTTATTGTAATTTAAATTTAATTTAACCCTCATACCTGATTTAAAACAAAACTTAATTATATAGCAGTTTTTGTGTTTTTTGTTTTTTTTACAGAAATTGGCGCTTACATCATATAAACCAGTATTTAAAGGGTTACATTTTTGAAAATAATTGAAAACTTGGTAGTTATGATCAGAACTGAAGTGGAATAAAAGATTTGTGAAAAAAAGTGGAATTTTTTTTTAATATATGATATTTTTAGGTCGTTTTAAAAGGGGACCAAATAAAAATAAAAAAAATAATAAATTTAAATCAGGCATAACAATTTTTTTTCAAATCCCTAAAAATCAATGTTGTTGCTAATCATTGACATATCCCAGACCATAATTATCCCTTCTCAATAATTCCACTTTGCGTTCCATATTTTGAAAATACTGGCACCTAAAGGCTTAAAATTTGGGCTAAAAAGTTCAAATTGGCATCTAAAGGGTTAAAAAAAAAAATTAAATAATTGAAAACTTGGTAGTTATGATCAGAACTGAAGTGGAATAAAAGATTTATGAAAAAAAAAAGTGGAAAAAAATATTAACAGGAGAACCGGAGAGAAGTGGAGAGAAGAAGTGAACTGGAGAAAAGTGGAGAGAAGAAGTGAACCGGACAGAAGAAGTGAACTGGAGAAAAGTGGAGAGAAAAAGTGAACCGGAGAAAAGTGGAGGGAAGAAGTGAACCGGAAAGAAGAAGTGAACCAGAGAAAAGTGGAGAGAAAAAGTGAACCGGAGAAAAGTGGAGAGAAGAAGTGAACCGGAGAGAAGTGGAGGGAAGAAGTGAACCGGAAAGAAGAAGTGAACCAGAGAAAAGTGGAGAGAAAAAGTGAACCGGAGAGAAGTGGAGAGAAGAAGTGAACCGGAAAGAAGAAGTGAACCGGAGAAAAGTGGAGAGAAAAAGTGAACCGGAGAAAAGTGGAGGGAAGAAGTGAACCGGAAAGAAGAAGTGAACCGGAGAAAAGTGGAGAGAAGAAGTGAACCGGAAAGAAGAAGTGAACCGGAAAGAAGAAGTGAACCGGAGAAAAGTGGAGAGAAGAAGTGAACCGGACAGAAGAAGTGAACTGGAGAAAAGAGGAGAGAAAAAGTGAACCGGAGAGAAGTGTAGAGAAGAAGTGAACCGGAGAAAAATGGAGAGAAAAAGTGAACCAGAGAAAAGTGGAATGAAGAAGTGAACCGGAGAGAAGTGACGGGAAAAAAGTGAACCGGAAAAAGTGGAATGAAGAAGTGAACCGGAGAGGAGAAGTGGACCGGAGAAAAGTGGAGAGAAGAAGTGAATTGGAGAAAAGTG
The DNA here is from genome assembly GCF_027942865.1 of Odontesthes bonariensis. Lineage (NCBI taxonomy): Eukaryota > Metazoa > Chordata > Actinopteri > Atheriniformes > Atherinopsidae > Odontesthes > Odontesthes bonariensis. The sequence goes on from NC_134518.1 coordinate 37,689,282, forward strand.
GGGAGAAAAAGTGAACCGGAGAGAAGTGGAGAGAAGAAGTGAACTGGAGACAAGTGGAATGAAGAAGTGAACCGGAGAAAAGTGGAGAGAAACCGGAGAAAAGGGGAGCCTTAAAAGAAGCCAGCTGCAGCTCATCCGGCCTGATTTATCGGTAGCGTTTGACTATCGCTCAACCACCGTATCCTTTTATCTATACTCTCTAACACGGGCAAAGCAATCACTTAATTTAAATCCTACTTCTTTGGGCAATCGTCCAAAGTGTCCTGGTTAGGACAAACTTTGGCATCTCAGTGTCTCAACACAGGGGTCCCCCAAGGCTCTGTGCTGGGGCCCCTTCTCTTTGCCATGTACACCACCTCGTTAGGCGATTACCCACTCACATGGCTTCTCATATCACTTCTACGCATATGATACCCAACTCTATTGGTCAAAGGTCCTGGTTCCTGGACAAGGTTCCCTTGGTCCAAATGCAGCTTTAATTCATTGGCCAACAATAAGAAATAGGACAAATATCAGCATAAGCTTCAAATTCAGGAAGGAAGTCATTGTTTCATCAGAGCAAAGGTTTGATATTTCCTTTACTTTGTGTTTTCAAATGTAAAGATTGATCTTTGTTGACGTTACAAATAAAAGAAAAAGTGCTGCTTTGTGTGGGTCTTTGAATAAAATGTCAGTGTTAGTCATTAAATATAAATAATTAAAGGAAATTAAAAAAATGTTAAAGAAATTAAGAAATTTATTTAAAAAGTTATTCAGACGGCCTCATTGTTCCCAGAAATATTATTTAATACAAAACCTATATTTAATTATCCAAATGTAGAGAAATGAAGACCAACTAAAGAAATTACCATGTTAACACATTACAGATTTAAAACTTAAAGGGAAATTTCCATATTTCTGAATCTTTCATTTCCAAAAAGTACAGATAAAATATTAGAATTTTATTTAAATTTGAGGTAAAAGTTTGAACTCACTGAATAAAAATTAAGACATTTTTTGCCTTGAACATTTTTTTCTTTTTCTTGGCAGCACTTGGCTTCCATACATGTTCTCCTGATGGGTATCATCCAGAAACGCTGAACATCGGACCTTCCAGCAGCAGGTGAGGAGAGCCTTCCTCGTCTCCTCTGACCCTCCTGTAGAGGGGCGATCATCATCATCATCATCAGGACGCCTCAGAGGCTGAAATCAGAATTAATAAATCAATCCTCAGCCCGAGCGAGCCCTCCGCCGCTCCCTCAGCTGCTTGATAAACAAATGGATTCAGCATGTTTAATGAGGGCGGGGGGTGGAGGTAACTAATACCTTTAATGATCTCAGCAGACCACAGTGAGGCGGAGGGGGGGTGTTCTGGACAGCGATGCCACGGCGGTTGTGGATAAAGATGCTTCGGCAGCGTGACAGATTTATGGCTGAGCGCTGGAGATGGAAGAAGCCATGAATCAGGAGGCCACACACAGATCCTACAGGCTGAGGTCAGGATGGGCAGGAGATCAGGTTTCCCTGCCGCTTTCTGTCAGAAATGGGTCAGAGTTTCAGGTTTGAAGGGTCATATTTAATCATATAAAATAATATAAATATAAAA